>NW_026974930.1:0-300000 GCF_030014295.1 Loxodonta africana | reverse complement strand
CGTGCCCTCGTGAGCGTGTCATCTCTACTTCCACTTCTCTTCCCACCACACTGAATCCGCCACCTGCGGATACCTGAGCGTGGACATCAACATCTATCACTGGCTGCAGTGTCACAGGTCACTAGGTGTCTAGGCTCAGGCTGACCTTGGCTGTCTTCTGCCCAGGCAAGGAGCCTAATCCTTCCAAGGAAATCAGGACACGTGCTCACTGGCCGACATCCTTTCTTTCATCCACACAGCCGTCTAGATGAGGGGAAAGAGGCCAGGTAGGCCAGGTGAAGGCTGAGTGTGGGGCCTAAGGCTTCTTTCCCAATCGCCATGGTGACAGCCACCGCAAGGCTGGGCGGAACTTCTGACGGGGACGAGTCACAAACACTGAGCCAATAGGAGAGGTCCAGCCTAACCGGCCAGTTCCGCAGAGCCCTCCATTTTACCCATGGACACACAACGGCCCCTTGCCTCTTTGGCCACAAAATCCAGGGCACCCAGGGAATAACTTCACAGTAGGCAACCCCTGATGTCAACACGTTCGACACACTGGGACAGCAGGCAGGTACCTCTTTTCCACTTACGCTAGGATATCACTAGGCAAGGCGCCCTTCCTCAGCATCTGTGGCCTCTCTGTATCTGTTCACTCAGAGGAATCTCTTCATTCTACCCCTGAGACACATCACAAGTATGAGGGGCCTGAGAGAGAGCCTAGAGATGGAACGGGGGAGGCTTCTGGCTGTACTGCTTCCCCGTGGGTAGAGGATAGCAGGTAGTCTCTCTGGAAGGTCTTAGCTTCTGTTGACTGACATGCTCAATACAGTAGGGGCGGACCCTGGCCAGGTGGAGCTTGTGGGCAGATGCAACCTCTCCGGCGACGAATGATTGCGCTGCTGCTTTGTATGGTGAAAAGCTCCCCCCGCCAAGGGGGATGGGTGGAGAACATTGACCCACACCCGCCAGGGGCCTTTCCTGGGACTAAAGATCCCAACATGGTCTCAACGTCGTCACCCTCTCAACACACACCTTTCCTGCACACGTAATCCTGCCTTTCTCCCTCAGGGCCCTATCCTACCAGGAAAAAAAGCAAGCCGCTCAAAAAGGCCGATGCCAGGGAAATCGAGGAAACACGGCCAGTTTCCAAACTTTTGCTGTCTACACGTCCCCACGTCCGCTGCAAGGCTGCCTATGCGGCCGGGCCCCGAAGGCAAGGCCGAAATCCTGGCAGCCTGGGCCCCAGCAGTCCAATGCTTTATGGACGTGGGGACACGGATGACCTGTTCGCCACATACAGGAGGGATCCTTGGGCCCTTCGCTGTCTCGCCATTCAGCTCCACGACGTCCACTACTGGCCCTGGCCTTTGCTTTGGCTGGTGCCCCATTAAACGTGTGCTCCGGAGCGATGTTTCTCCACCCATCACTATCATTCTGCCACCAGGGGATCTGTGAGTGTGGGAGTCACCATTTGTCACTGGCAGCAGTGTCACAAGTCACTAGACTTCCAGCTACCCGCTGACCTAGGCTGCCTTCTGCCCCAGGCAAGGTCCCGAATCCTTTATCCCAGATGCTGACACCTGGGCACTGGCGGACATTGATTTTTATCAACACAGAGGTCTGAGTGAGGGTCAGAGGACCAGGTAGGTGAAGTGAAGGCCAGGTGGGCGGGGCTAAGGCTTCTTTGCCATCACAATAGAGACAGTCCCCCCACCGCAAGAGTGGGCGGAGCTTGTCATGGGCCTGGTGACAAGACTGAGCCAATGGCAGAGATCTGGCCCGCCAGGCAGATGACACAGGGCCGTCCATTGTGACCTATGACACCTAGTGGCCACAGGATTTGAGCACACCCCGGGAAAGGCCACGCAGGCACAAGGGAGCCCCTGGTGCGGACTGCTTCAGGGCATTGGCAGAACACGCCAGGTACCTCTTTCCCACTTGCCTGAGGATATCAGTAGGCAAGGCATCCTACTCAGCATCTCTTGCCTCTCTCTGTCTCTCTCTGCTTGTCTTCGTTCTCTGAAATCTCTTCCTTCTCCCCCTTGTCACTTCACACCTTGGAGTGCCTGACAGAGGGCCTAGAGACCAAAGAGCAAAGGGGGAAGGCCTCTGGCTCTACTGCTTGCCCATGGGGAGAGAAGTTCTGGTAGTCTATCTGGAAGGTCTAGAGAGTAGTGATTGGTTGGGGAGCTACATCACGGGCGGACCTGGCCAGGTGAAGCTCGCTGACAAGTGGCAGCCTCTCTGGAGACTACTAATTCCGCTGATAACATTCTATGCAAATAACCGGCTGAGTGCCATGGGAAGAAAACATTGACACATACCTGCCAGAGGCCTATTCTGGGTCTGGACAGTCCACCCTGGTCTCCAGCAACTCATCATCTCAGCACACACTTTGCTGCACACTTGGAAACCGCCTCTATCCACCAATGTCTTCACCTGCTAGGAAACGAACGATGTCACTCAGCCAAAGGAGAGCACAGGCAAAGTCAACTGAAGCCCCCATTTTCAAGATTTTGCCCTCTGCGTCTCCACAGCCTGCGGTGACACACCGCATGTGCGTCGCTTCTCGGTAGACAAGGCCGAAATCCGGGCATCCAGGGCCCCAGCCGTCCAGAGTCTACGGATGGCGGCATATGGATCACCTCCTTGCCTCGTACAGCAGGGAGGTCTGGGACCTAGACTGGCTCCACTAGAGCTCCACGACCTCAGCTATTTTCCCTGACCTTCGGTCCGTGCCCTCGTGAGCGTGTCATCTCTACTTCCACTTCTCTTCCCACCACACTGAATCCGCCACCTGCGGATACCTGAGCGTGGACATCAACATCTCTCACTGGCTGCAGTGTCACAGGTCACTAGGTGTCTAGGCTCAGGCTGACCTTGGCTGTCTTCTGCCCAGGCAAGGAGCCTAATCCTTCCAAGGAAATCAGGACACGTGCTCACTGGCCGACATCCTTTCTTTCATCCACACAGCCGTCTAGATGAGGGGAAAGAGGCCAGGTAGGCCAGGTGAAGGCTGAGTGTGGGGCCTAAGGCTTCTTTCCCAATCGCCATGGTGACAGCCACCGCAAGGCTGGGCGGAACTTCTGACGGGGACGAGTCACAAACACTGAGCCAATAGGAGAGGTCCAGCCTAACCGGCCAGTTCCGCAGAGCCCTCCATTTTACCCATGGACACACAACGGCCCCTTGCCTCTTTGGCCACAAAATCCAGGGCACCCAGGGAATAACTTCACAGTAGGCAACCCCTGATGTCAACACGTTCGACACACTGGGACAGCAGGCAGGTACCTCTTTTCCACTTACGCTAGGATATCACTAGGCAAGGCGCCCTTCCTCAGCATCTGTGGCCTCTCTGTATCTGTTCACTCAGAGGAATCTCTTCATTCTACCCCTGAGACACATCACAAGTATGAGGGGCCTGAGAGAGAGCCTAGAGATGGAACGGGGGAGGCTTCTGGCTGTACTGCTTCCCCGTGGGTAGAGAATAGCAGGTAGTCTCTCTGGAAGGTCTTAGCTTCTGTTGACTGACATGCTCAATACAGTAGGGGTGGACCCTGGCCAGGTGGAGCTTGTGGGCAGATGCAACCTCTCCGGCGACGAATGATTGCGCTGCTGCTTTGTATGGTGAAAAGCTCCCCCCGCCAAGGGGGATGGGAGGAGAACATTGACCCACACCCGCCAGGGGCCTTTCCTGGGACTAAAGATCCTAACATGGTCTCAAGGTCGTCACCCTCTCAACACACACCTTTCCTGCACACTTAATCCTGCCTTTCTCCCTCAGGGCCCTATCCTACCAGGAAAAAAAGCAAGCCGCTCAAAAAGGCCGATGCCAGGGAAATCGAGGAAACACGGCCAGTTTCCAAACTTTTGCTGTCTACACGTCCCCGCCTCCGCTGCAAGGCTGCCTATGCGGCCGGGCTCCGATGGCAAGGCCGAAATCCTGGCAGCCTGGGCCCCAGCAGTCCAATGCTTTATGGACGTGGGGACACGGATGACCTGTTCGCCACATACAGGAGGGATCCTTGGGCCCTTCGCTGGCTCGCCATTCAGCTCCACGACGTCCACTACTGGCCCTGGCCTTTGCTTTGGCTGGTGCCCCATTAAACGTGTGCTCCGGAGCGATGTTTCTCCACCCATCACTATCATTCTGCCACCAGGGGATCTGTGAGTGTGGGAGTCACCATTTGTCACTGGCAGCAGTGTCACAAGTCACTAGACTTCCAGCTACCCGCTGACCTAGGCTGCCTTCTGCCCCAGGCAAGGTCCCGAATCCTTTATCCCAGATGCTGACACCTGGGCACTGGCGGACATTGATTTTTATCAACCCAGAGGTCTGAGTGAGGGTCAGAGGGCCAGGTAGGTGAAGTGAAGGGCAGGTGGGCGGGGCTGAGGCTTCTTTGCCATCACCATAGAGACAGTCCCCTCACCGCAAGAGTGGGCGGATCTTGTCATGGGCCTGGTGACAAGACTGAGCCAATGCCAGAGATCCGGCCCACCAGGCAGATGACACAGGGCCCTCCATTGTGACCTATGACACCTAGTGGCCACAGGATTTGAGCACACCCCGGGAAAGGCCACGCAGGCACAAGGGAGCCCCTGGTGCGGACTGCTTCAGGGCATTGGCAGAGCACGCCAGGTACCTCTTTCCCACTTGCCTGAGGATATCAGTAGGCAAGGCATCCCCACTCAGCATCTCTTGCCTCTCTCTGTCTCTCTCTGCTTGTCTTCGTTCTCTGAAATCTCTTCCTTCTCCCCCTTGTCACTTCACACCTTGGAGTGCCTGACAGAGGGCCTAGAGACCAAAGAGCAAAGGGGGAAGGCCTCTGGCTCTACTGCTTGCCCATGGGGAGAGAAGTTCTGGGAGTCTATCTGGAAGGTCTAGAGAGTAGTGATTGATTGGGGAGCTACATCACGGGCGGACCTGGCCAGGTGAAGCTTGACATCACCGTGGGACCTGGCCAGGTGAAGCTCGCTGACAAGTGGCAGCCTCTCCGGAGACTACTAATTCCGCTCCTAACATTCTATGCAAATAACCGGCTGAGTGCCATGGGCAGAAAACATTGACACATACCTGCCAGAGGCCTATTCTGGGTCTGGAGAGTCCACCCTGGTCTCCCCTGCAACTCATCATCTCAGCACACACTTTGCCTGCACGCATGGAAACCGCCTCTCTCCACGAATGTCTTCACCTGCTAGGAAACACACGATGTCACTCAGCCAAAGGAGAGCACAGGCCAAGTCAACTGAAGCCCCCATTTTCAAGATTTTGCCCTCTGCTGCTCCACAGCCTCCGGTGGCACACTGCATGTGCGTCACTTCTCGGTGGACGAGGCCGAAATCCGGGCATCCAGGGCCCCAGCCGTCCAGAATCTACGGATGGCGGCATATGGATCACCTCTTTGCCTCGTACAGCAGGGAGGCCTGGGCCCTAGACTGGCTCCGCTAGAGCTCCACGACCTCAGCTATTTTCCCTGACCTTTGGCCTGTGCCCTCCTGAGTGTGTCATCTCTACTTCCACTTCTCTTCCCACCACACTCAATCCGCCACCTGCGGATACCTGAGCGTGGACATCAACATCTATCACTGGCTGCAGTGTCACAGGTCACTAGGTGTCTAGGCTCAGGCTGACCTTGGCTGTCTTCTGCCCAGGCAAGGAACCTAATCCTTCCAAGGAAATCAGGACACGTGCTCACTGGCCGACATCCTTTCTTTCATCCACACAGCCGTCTAGATGAGGGGAAAGAGGCCAGGTAGGCCAGGTGAGGGCTGAGTGTGGGGCCTAAGGCTTCTTTCCCAATCACCATGGTGACAGCCACCGGAAGGCTGGGCGGAACTTCGGACGGGGACGAGTCACAAACACTCAGCCAATAGGAGAGGTCCAGCCTAACCGGCCAGTTCCGCAGAGCCCTCCATTTTACCCATGGACAGACAACGGCCCCTTGCGTCTTTGGCCACAAAATCCAGGGCACCCAGGGAATAACTTCACAGTAGGCAACCCCTGATGTGAACACGTTCGACACACTGGGACAGCAGGCAGGTACCTCTTTTCCACTTACGCTAGGATATCACTAGGCAAGGCGCCCTTCCTCAGCATCTCTGGCCTCTCACGTATGTGTTCACTCAGAGGAATCTCTTCATTCTACCCCTGAGACACATCACAAGTATGAGGGGCCTGAGAGAGAGCCTAGAGATGGAACGGGGGAGGCTTCTGGCTGTACTGCTTCCCCGTGGGGACAGAATAGCAGGTAGTCTCTCTGGAAGGTCTTAGCTTCTGTTGACTGACACGCGCAATACAGTAGGGGCGGACCCTGGCCAGGTGGAGCTTGTGGGCAGATGCAACCTCTCCGGCGACGAATAATTGCGCTGCTGCTTTGTATGGTGAAAACCTCCCCCCGCCAAGGGGCATGGGTAGAGAACATTGACCCACACCCGCCAGGGGCCTTTCCTGGGACTAAAGATCCCAACGTGGTCTCAACGTCGTCACCCTCTCAACACACACCTTTCCTGCACACGTAATCCTGCCTTTCTCCGTCAGGGCCCTATGCTACCAGGAAAAAAAGCAAGCCGCTCAAAGAGGCCGATGCCAGGGAAATCGAGGAAACACTGCCAGTTTCCAAATTTTTGCTGTCTACACGTCCCCGCCTCCGGTGCAAGGCTGCCTATGTGGCCGGGCTCCGAAGGCAAGGCCGAAATCCTGGCAGCCTGGGCCCCAGCAGTGCAATGGTTCATGGACGTGGGGACACGGATGACCTGTTCGCCACATACAGGAGGGATCCTTGGGCCCTTCACTGGCTCGCCATTCAGCTCCACGACGTCCACTACTGGCCCTGGCCTTTGCTTTGGCTGGTGCCCCATTAAACGTGTGCTCCGGAGCGATGTTTCTCCACCCATCACTAGCATTCTGCCACCAGGGGATATGTGAGTGTGGGAGTCACCATTTGTCACTGGCAGCAGTGTCACAAGTCACTAGACTTCCAGCTACCCGCTGACCTAGGCTGCCTTCTGCCCCAGGCAAGGTCCCGAATCCTTTATCCCAGATGCTGACACCTGGGCACTGGCGGACATTGATTTTTATCAACACAGAGGTCTGAGTGAGGGTCAGAGGGCCAGGTAGGTGAAGTGAAGGCCAGGTGGGCGGGGCTGAGGCTTCTTTGCCATCACCATAGAGACAGTCCCCCCACCGCAAGAGTGGGCGGAGCTTGGGATGGGCCTGCTGACAAGACTGAGCCAATGGCAGAGATCCGGCCCGCCAGGCAGATGACACAGGGCCCTCCATTGTGACCTATGACCCCTAGTGGCCACAGGATTTGAGCACGCCCCGGGAAAGGCTACGCAGGCACAAAGGAGCCCCTGGTGCGGACTGCTTCAGGGCATTGGCAGAGCACGCCAGGTACCTCTTTCCCACTTTTCTGAGGATATCAGTAGGCAAGGCATCCCCACTCAGCATCTCTTGCCTCTCTCTGTCTCTCTCTGCTTGTCTTCGTTCTCTGAAATCTCTTCCTTCTCCCCCTTGTCACTTCACACCTTGGAGTGCCTGACAGAGGGCCTAGAGACCAAAGAGCAAAGGGGGAAGGCCTCTGGCTCTACTGCTTGCCCATGGGGAGAGAAGTTCTGGGAGTCTATCTGGAAGGTCTAGAGAGTAGTGATTGATTGGGGAGCTACATCACGGGCGGACCTGGCCAGGTGAAGCTTGACATCACCGTGGGACCTGGCCAGGTGAAGCTCGCTGACAAGTGGCAGCCTCTCCGGAGACTACTAATTCCGCTCCTAACATTCCATGCAAATAACCGGCTGAGTGCCATGGGCAGAAAACATTGACACATACCTGCCAGAGGCCTATTCTGGGTCTGGAGAGTCCACCCTGGTCTCCCCTGCAACTCATCATCTCAGCACACACTTTGCCTGCACGCATGGAAACCGCCTCTCTCCACGAATGTCTTCACCTGCTAGGAAACACACGATGTCACTCAGCCAAAGGAGAGCACAGGCCAAGTCAACTGAAGCCCCCATTTTCAAGATTTTGCCCTCTGCTGCTCCACAGCCTCCGGTGGCACACTGCATGTGCGTCACTTCTCGGTGGACGAGGCCGAAATCCGGGCATCCAGGGCCCCAGCCGTCCAGAATCTACGGATGGCGGCATATGGATCACCTCTTTGCCTCGTACAGCAGGGAGGCCTGGGCCCTAGACTGGCTCCGCTAGAGCTCCACGACCTCAGCTATTTTCCCTGACCTTTGGCCTGTGCCCTCCTGAGTGTGTCATCTCTACTTCCACTTCTCTTCCCACCACACTGAATCCGCCACCTGCGGATACCTGAGCGTGGACATCAACATCTATCACTGGCTGCAGTGTCACAGGTCACTAGGTGTCTAGGCTCAGGCTGACCTTGGCTGTCTTCTGCCCAGGCAAGGAACCTAATCCTTCCAAGGAAATCAGGACACGTGCTCACTGGCCGACATCCTTTCTTTCATCCACACAGCGGTCTAGATGAGGGGAAAGAGGCCAGGTAGGCCAGGTGAGGGCTGAGTGTGGGGCCTAAGGCTTCTTTCCCAATCACCATGGTGACAGCCACCGGAAGGCTGGGCGGAACTTCGGACGGGGACGAGTCACAAACACTCAGCCAATAGGAGAGGTCCAGCCTAACCGGCCAGTTCCGCAGAGCCCTCCATTTTACCCATGGACAGACAACGGCCCCTTGCGTCTTTGGCCACAAAATCCAGGGCACCCAGGGAATAACTTCACAGTAGGCAACCCCTGATGTGAACACGTTCGACACACTGGGACAGCAGGCAGGTACCTCTTTTCCACTTACGCTAGGATATCACTAGGCAAGGCGCCCTTCCTCAGCATCTCTGGCCTCTCACGTATGTGTTCACTCAGAGGAATCTCTTCATTCTACCCCTGAGACACATCACAAGTATGAGGGGCCTGAGAGAGAGCCTAGAGATGCAACGGGGGAGGCTTCTGGCTGTACTGCTTCCCCGTGGGGACAGAATAGCAGGTAGTCTCTCTGGAAGGTCTTAGCTTCTGTTGACTGACACGCGCAATACAGTAGGGGCGGACCCTGGCCAGGTGGAGCTTGTGGGCAGATGCAACCTCTCCGGCGACGAATAATTGCGCTGCTGCTTTGTATGGTGAAAACCTCCCCCCGCCAAGGGGCATGGGTAGAGAACATTGACCCACACCCGCCAGGGGCCTTTCCTGGGACTAAAGATCCCAACGTGGTCTCAACGTCGTCACCCTCTCAACACACACCTTTCCTGCACACGTAATCCTGCCTTTCTCCGTCAGGGCCCTATGCTACCAGGAAAAAAAGCAAGCCGCTCAAAGAGGCCGATGCCAGGGAAATCGAGGAAACACTGCCAGTTTCCAAATTTTTGCTGTCTACACGTCCCCGCCTGCGGTGCAAGGCTGCCTATGTGGCCGGGCTCCGAAGGCAAGGCCGAAATCCTGGCAGCCTGGGCCCCAGCAGTGCAATGGTTCATGGACGTGGGGACACGGATGACCTGTTCGCCACATACAGGAGGGATCCTTGGGCCCTTCACTGGCTCGCCATTCAGCTCCACGACGTCCACTACTGGCCCTGGCCTTTGCTTTGGCTGGTGCCCCATTAAACGTGTGCTCCGGAGCGATGTTTCTCCACCCATCACTAGCATTCTGCCACCAGGGGATATGTGAGTGTGGGAGTCACCATTTGTCACTGGCAGCAGTGTCACAAGTCACTAGACTTCCAGCTACCCGCTGACCTAGGCTGCCTTCTGCCCCAGGCAAGGTCCCGAATCCTTTATCCCAGATGCTGACACCTGGGCACTGGCGGACATTGATTTTTATCAACACAGAGGTCTGAGTGAGGGTCAGAGGGCCAGGTAGGTGAAGTGAAGGCCAGGTGGGCGGGGCTGAGGCTTCTTTGCCATCACCATAGAGACAGTCCCCCCACCGCAAGAGTGGGCGGAGCTTGGGATGGGCCTGCTGACAAGACTGAGCCAATGGCAGAGATCCGGCCCGCCAGGCAGATGACACAGGGCCCTCCATTGTGACCTATGACCCCTAGTGGCCACAGGATTTGAGCACGCCCCGGGAAAGGCTACGCAGGCACAAAGGAGCCCCTGGTGCGGACTGCTTCAGGGCATTGGCAGAGCACGCCAGGTACCTCTTTCCCACTTTCCTGAGGATATCAGTAGGCAAGGCATCCCCACTCAGCATCTCTTGCCTCTCTCTGTCTCTCTCTGCTTGTCTTCGTTCTCTGAAATCTCTTCCTTCTCCCCCTTGTCACTTCACACCTTGGAGTGCCTGACAGAGGGCCTAGAGACCAAAGAGCAAAGGGGGAAGGCCTCTGGCTCTACTGCTTGCCCATGGGGAGAGAAGTTCTGGGAGTCTATCTGGAAGGTCTAGAGAGTAGTGATTGATTGGGGAGCTACATCACGGGCGGACCTGGCCAGGTGAAGCTTGACATCACCGTGGGACCTGGCCAGGTGAAGCTCGCTGACAAGTGGCAGCCTCTCCGGAGACTACTAATTCCGCTCCTAACATTCCATGCAAATAACCGGCTGAGTGCCATGGGCAGAAAACATTGACACATACCTGCCAGAGGCCTATTCTGGGTCTGGAGAGTCCACCCTGGTCTCCCCTGCAACTCATCATCTCAGCACACACTTTGCCTGCACGCATGGAAACCGCCTCTCTCCACGAATGTCTTCACCTGCTAGGAAACACACGATGTCACTCAGCCAAAGGAGAGCACAGGCCAAGTCAACTGAAGCCCCCATTTTCAAGATTTTGCCCTCTGCTGCTCCACAGCCTCCGGTGGCACACTGCATGTGCGTCACTTCTCGGTGGACGAGGCCGAAATCCGGGCATCCAGGGCCCCAGCCGTCCAGAATCTACGGATGGCGGCATATGGATCACCTCTTTGCCTCGTACAGCAGGGAGGCCTGGGCCCTAGACTGGCTCCGCTAGAGCTCCACGACCTCAGCTATTTTCCCTGACCTTTGGCCTGTGCCCTCCTGAGTGTGTCATCTCTACTTCCACTTCTCTTCCCACCACACTCAATCCGCCACCTGCGGATACCTGAGCGTGGACATCAACATCTATCACTGGCTGCAGTGTCACAGGTCACTAGGTGTCTAGGCTCAGGCTGACCTTGGCTGTCTTCTGCCCAGGCAAGGAACCTAATCCTTCCAAGGAAATCAGGACACGTGCTCACTGGCCGACATCCTTTCTTTCATCCACACAGCGGTCTAGATGAGGGGAAAGAGGCCAGGTAGGCCAGGTGAGGGCTGAGTGTGGGGCCTAAGGCTTCTTTCCCAATCACCATGGTGACAGCCACCGGAAGGCTGGGCGGAACTTCGGACGGGGACGAGTCACAAACACTCAGCCAATAGGAGAGGTCCAGCCTAACCGGCCAGTTCCGCAGAGCCCTCCATTTTACCCATGGACAGACAACGGCCCCTTGCGTCTTTGGCCACAAAATCCAGGGCACCCAGGGAATAACTTCACAGTAGGCAACCCCTGATGTGAACACGTTCGACACACTGGGACAGCAGGCAGGTACCTCTTTTCCACTTACGCTAGGATATCACTAGGCAAGGCGCCCTTCCTCAGCATCTGTGGCCTCTCACGTATGTGTTCACTCAGAGGAATCTCTTCATTCTACCCCTGAGACACATCACAAGTATGAGGGGCCTGAGAGAGAGCCTAGAGATGGAACGGGGGAGGCTTCTGGCTGTACTGCTTCCCCGTGGGGACAGAATAGCAAGTAGTCTCTCTGGAAGGTCTTAGCTTCTGTTGACTGACACGCGCAATACAGTAGGGGCGGACCCTGGCCAGGGGGAGCTTGTGGGCAGATGCAACCTCTCCGGCGACGAATAATTGCGCTGCTGCTTTGTATGGTGAAAACCTCCCCCCGCCAAGGGGCATGGGTAGAGAACATTGACCCACACCCGCCAGGGGCCTTTCCTGGGACTAAAGATCCCAACGTGGTCTCAACGTCGTCACCCTCTCAACACACACCTTTCCTGCACACGTAATCCTGCCTTTCTCCGTCAGGGCCCTATGCTACCAGGAAAAAAAGCAAGCCGCTCAAAGAGGCCGATGCCAGGGAAATCGAGGAAACACTGCCAGTTTCCAAATTTTTGCTGTCTACACGTCCCCGCCTGCGGTGCAAGGCTGCCTATGTGGCCGGGCTCCGAAGGCAAGGCCGAAATCCTGGCAGCCTGGGCCCCAGCAGTGCAATGGTTCATGGACGTGGGGACACGGATGACCTGTTCGCCACATACAGGAGGGATCCTTGGGCCCTTCACTGGCTCGCCATTCAGCTCCACGACGTCCACTACTGGCCCTGGCCTTTGCTTTGGCTGGTGCCCCATTAAACGTGTGCTCCGGAGCCATGTTTCTCCACCCATCACTAGCATTCTGCCACCAGGGGATATGTGAGTGTGGGAGTCACCATTTGTCACTGGCAGCAGTGTCACAAGTCACTAGACTTCCAGCTACCCGCTGACCTAGGCTGCCTTCTGCCCCAGGCAAGGTCCCGAATCCTTTATCCCAGATGCTGACACCTGGGCACTGGCGGACATTGATTTTTATCAACACAGAGGTCTGAGTGAGGGTCAGAGGGCCAGGTAGGTGAAGTGAAGGCCAGGTGGGCGGGGCTGAGGCTTCTTTGCCATCACCATAGAGACAGTCCCCCCACCGCAAGAGTGGGCGGAGCTTGGGATGGGCCTGGTGACAAGACTGAGCCAATGGCAGAGATCCGGCCCGCCAGGCAGATGACACAGGGCCCTCCATTGTGACCTATGACCCCTAGTGGCCACAGGATTTGAGCACGCCCCGGGAAAGGCTACGCAGGCACAAGGGAGCCCCTGGTGCGGACTGCTTCAGGGCATTGGCAGAGCACGCCAGGTACCTCTTTCCCACTTTCCTGAGGATATCAGTAGGCAAGGCATCCCCACTCAGCATCTCTTGCCTCTCTCTGTCTCTCTCTGCTTGTCTTCGTTCTCTGAAATCTCTTCCTTCTCCCCCTTGTCACTTCACACCTTGGAGTGCCTGACAGAGGGCCTAGAGACCAAAGAGCAAAGGGGGAAGGCCTCTGGCTCTACTGCTTGCCCATGGGGAGAGAAGTTCTGGGAGTCTATCTGGAAGGTCTAGAGAGTAGTGATTGATTGGGGAGCTACATCACGGGCGGACCTGGCCAGGTGAAGCTTGACATCACCGTGGGACCTGGCCAGGTGAAGCTCGCTGACAAGTGGCAGCCTCTCCGGAGACTACTAATTCCGCTCCTAACATTCTATGCAAATAACCGGCTGAGTGCCATGGGCAGAAAACATTGACACATACCTGCCAGAGGCCTATTCTGGGTCTGGAGAGTCCACCCTTGTCTCCCCTGCAACTCATCATCTCAGCACACACTTTGCCTGCACGCATGGAAACCGCCTCTCTCCACGAATGTCTTCACCTGCTAGGAAACACACGATGTCACTCAGCCAAAGGAGAGCACAGGCCAAGTCAACTGAAGCCCCCATTTTCAAGATTTTGCCCTCTGCTGCTCCACAGCCTCCGGTGGCACACTGCATGTGCGTCACTTCTCGGTGGACGAGGCCGAAATCCGGGCATCCAGGGCCCCAGCCGTCCAGAATCTACGGATGGCGGCATATGGATCACCTCTTTGCCTCGTACAGCAGGGAGGCCTGGGCCCTAGACTGGCTCCGCTAGAGCTCCACGACCTCAGCTATTTTCCCTGACCTTTGGCCTGTGCCCTCCTGAGTGTGTCATCTCTACTTCCACTTCTCTTCCCACCACACTCAATCCGCCACCTGCGGATACCTGAGCGTGGACATCAACATCTATCACTGGCTGCAGTGTCACAGGTCACTAGGTGTCTAGGCTCAGGCTGACCTTGGCTGTCTTCTGCCCAGGCAAGGAACCTAATCCTTCCAAGGAAATCAGGACACGTGCTCACTGGCCGACATCCTTTCTTTCATCCACACAGCGGTCTAGATGAGGGGAAAGAGGCCAGGTAGGCCAGGTGAGGGCTGAGTGTGGGGCCTAAGGCTTCTTTCCCAATCACCATGGTGACAGCCACCGGAAGGCTGGGCGGAACTTCGGACGGGGACGAGTCACAAACACTCAGCCAATAGGAGAGGTCCAGCCTAACCGGCCAGTTCCGCAGAGCCCTCCATTTTACCCATGGACAGACAACGCCCCCTTGCGTCTTTGGCCACAAAATCCAGGGCACCCAGGGAATAACTTCACAGTAGGCAACCCCTGATGTGAACACGTTCGACACACTGGGACAGCAGGCAGGTACCTCTTTTCCACTTACGCTAGGATATCACTAGGCAAGGCGCCCTTCCTCAGCATCTGTGGCCTCTCACGTATGTGTTCACTCAGAGGAATCTCTTCATTCTACCCCTGAGACACATCACAAGTATGAGGGGCCTGAGAGAGAGCCTAGAGATGGAACGGGGGAGGCTTCTGGCTGTACTGCTTCCCCGTGGGGACAGAATAGCAGGTAGTCTCTCTGGAAGGTCTTAGCTTCTGTTGACTGACACGCGCAATACAGTAGGGGCGGACCCTGGCCAGGGGGAGCTTGTGGGCAGATGCAACCTCTCCGGCGACGAATAATTGCGCTGCTGCTTTGTATGGTGAAAACCTCCCCCCGCCAAGGGGCATGGGTAGAGAACATTGACCCACACCCGCCAGGGGCCTTTCCTGGGACTAAAGATCCCAACGTGGTCTCAACGTCGTCACCCTCTCAACACACACCTTTCCTGCACACGTAATCCTGCCTTTCTCCGTCAGGGCCCTATCCTACCAGGAAAAAAAGCAAGCCGCTCAAAGAGGCCGATGCCAGGGAAATCGAGGAAACACTGCCAGTTTCCAAATTTTTGCTGTCTACACGTCCCCGCCTCCGGTGCAAGGCTGCCTATGTGGCCGGGCTCTGAAGGCAAGGCCGAAATCCTGGCAGCCTGGGCCCCAGCAGTGCAATGGTTGATGGACGTGGGGACACGGATGACCTGTTCGCCACATACAGGAGGGATCCTTGGGCCCTTCACTGGCTCGCCATTCAGCTCCACGACGTCCACTACTGGCCCTGGCCTTTGCTTTGGCTGGTGCCCCATTAAACGTGTGCTCCGGAGCGATGTTTCTCCACCCATCACTAGCATTCTGCCACCAGGGGATATGTGAGTGTGGGAGTCACCATTTGTCACTGGCAGCAGTGTCACAAGTCACTAGACTTCCAGCTACCCGCTGACCTAGGCTGCCTTCTGCCCCAGGCAAGGTCCCGAATCCTTTATCCCAGATGCTGACACCTGGGCACTGGCGGACATTGATTTTTATCAACACAGAGGTCTGAGTGAGGGTCAGAGGGCCAGGTAGGTGAAGTGAAGGCCAGGTGGGCGGGGCTGAGGCTTCTTTGCCATCACCATAGAGACAGTTCCCCCACCGCAAGAGTGGGCGGAGCTTGGGATGGGCCTGGTGACAAGACTGAGCCAATGGCAGAGATCCGGCCCGCCAGGCAGATGACACAGGGCCCTCCATTGTGACCTATGACCCCTAGTGGCCACAGGATTTGAGCACGCCCCGGGAAAGGCTACGCAGGCACAAAGGAGCCCCTGGTGCGGACTGCTTCAGGGCATTGGCAGAGCACGCCAGGTACCTCTTTCCCACTTTCCTGAGGATATCAGTAGGCAAGGCATCCCCACTCAGCATCTCTTGCCTCTCTCTGTCTCTCTCTGCTTGTCTTCGTTCTCTGAAATCTCTTCCTTCTCCCCCTTGTCACTTCACACCTTGGAGTGCCTGACAGAGGGCCTAGAGACCAAAGAGCAAAGGGGGAAGGCCTCTGGCTCTACTGCTTGCCCATGGGGAGAGAAGTTCTGGGAGTCTATCTGGAAGGTCTAGAGAGTAGTGATTGATTGGGGAGCTACATCACGGGCGGACCTGGCCAGGTGAAGCTTGACATCACCGTGGGACCTGGCCAGGTGAAGCTCGCTGACAAGTGGCAGCCTCTCCGGAGACTACTAATTCCGCTCCTAACATTCTATGCAAATAACCGGCTGAGTGCCATGGGCAGAAAACATTGACACATACCTGCCAGAGGCCTATTCTGGGTCTGGAGAGTCCACCCTGGTCTCCCCTGCAACTCATCATCTCAGCACACACTTTGCCTGCACGCATGGAAACCGCCTCTCTCCACGAATGTCTTCACCTGCTAGGAAACACACGATGTCACTCAGCCAAAGGAGAGCACAGGCCAAGTCAACTGAAGCCCCCATTTTCAAGATTTTGCCCTCTGCTGCTCCACAGCCTCCGGTGGCACACTGCATGTGCGTCACTTCTCGGTGGACGAGGCCGAAATCCGGGCATCCAGGGCCCCAGCCGTCCAGAATCTACGGATGGCGGCATATGGATCACCTCTTTGCCTCGTACAGCAGGGAGGCCTGGGCCCTAGACTGGCTCCGCTAGAGCTCCACGACCTCAGCTATTTTCCCTGACCTTTGGCCTGTGCCCTCCTGAGTGTGTCATCTCTACTTCCACTTCTCTTCCCACCACACTGAATCCGCCACCTGCGGATACCTGAGCGTGGACATCAACATCTATCACTGGCTGCAGTGTCACAGGTCACTAGGTGTCTAGGCTCAGGCTGACCTTGGCTGTCTTCTGCCCAGGCAAGGAACCTAATCCTTCCAAGGAAATCAGGACACGTGCTCACTGGCCGACATCCTTTCTTTCATCCACACAGCGGTCTAGATGAGGGGAAAGAGGCCAGGTAGGCCAGGTGAGGGCTGAGTGTGGGGCCTAAGGCTTCTTTCCCAATCACCATGGTGACAGCCACCGGAAGGCTGGGCGGAACTTCGGACGGGGACGAGTCACAAACACTCAGCCAATAGGAGAGGTCCAGCCTAACCGGCCAGTTCCGCAGAGCCCTCCATTTTACCCATGGACAGACAACGGCCCCTTGCGTCTTTGGCCACAAAATCCAGGGCACCCAGGGAATAACTTCACAGTAGGCAACCCCTGATGTGAACACGTTCGACACACTGGGACAGCAGGCAGGTACCTCTTTTCCACTTACGCTAGGATATCACTAGGCAAGGCGCCCTTCCTCAGCATCTCTGGCCTCTCACGTATGTGTTCACTCAGAGGAATCTCTTCATTCTACCCCTGAGACACATCACAAGTATGAGGGGCCTGAGAGAGAGCCTAGAGATGGAACGGGGGAGGCTTCTGGCTGTACTGCTTCCCCGTGGGGACAGAATAGCAGGTAGTCTCTCTGGAAGGTCTTAGCTTCTGTTGACTGACACGCGCAATACAGTAGGGGCGGACCCTGGCCAGGGGGAGCTTGTGGGCAGATGCAACCTCTCCGGCGACGAATAATTGCGCTGCTGCTTTGTATGGTGAAAACCTCCCCCCGCCAAGGGGGATGGGTAGAGAACATTGACCCACACCCGCCAGGGGCCTTTCCTGGGACTAAAGATCCCAACGTGGTCTCAACGTCGTCACCCTCTCAACACACACCTTTCCTGCACACGTAATCCTGCCTTTCTCCGTCAGGGCCCTATGCTACCAGGAAAAAAAGCAAGCCGCTCAAAGAGGCCGATGCCAGGGAAATCGAGGAAACACTGCCAGTTTCCAAATTTTTGCTGTCTACACGTCCCCGCCTCCGGTGCAAGGCTGCCTATGTGGCCGGGCTCCGAAGGCAAGGCCGAAATCCTGGCAGCCTGGGCCCCAGCAGTGCAATGGTTCATGGACGTGGGGACACGGATGACCTGTTCGCCACATACAGGAGGGATCCTTGGGCCCTTCACTGGCTCGCCATTCAGCTCCACGACGTCCACTACTGGCCCTGGCCTTTGCTTTGGCTGGTGCCCCATTAAACGTGTGCTCCGGAGCCATGTTTCTCCACCCATCACTAGCATTCTGCCACCAGGGGATATGTGAGTGTGGGAGTCACCATTTGTCACTGGCAGCAGTGTCACAAGTCACTAGACTTCCAGCTACCCGCTGACCTAGGCTGCCTTCTGCCCCAGGCAAGGTCCCGAATCCTTTATCCCAGATGCTGACACCTGGGCACTGGCGGACATTGATTTTTATCAACACAGAGGTCTGAGTGAGGGTCAGAGGGCCAGGTAGGTGAAGTGAAGGCCAGGTGGGCGGGGCTGAGGCTTCTTTGCCATCACCATAGAGACAGTCCCCCCACCGCAAGAGTGGGCGGAGCTTGGGATGGGCCTGGTGACAAGACTGAGCCAATGGCAGAGATCCGGCCCGCCAGGCAGATGACACAGGGCCCTCCATTGTGACCTATGACCCCTAGTGGCCACAGGATTTGAGCACGCCCCGGGAAAGGCTACGCAGGCACAAAGGAGCCCCTGGTGCGGACTGCTTCAGGGCATTGGCAGAGCACGCCAGGTACCTCTTTCCCACTTTCCTGAGGATATCAGTAGGCAAGGCATCCCCACTCAGCATCTCTTGCCTCTCTCTGTCTCTCTCTGCTTGTCTTCATTCTCTGAAATCTCTTCCTTCTCCCCCTTGTCACTTCACACCTTGGAGTGCCTGACAGAGGGCCTAGAGACCAAAGAGCAAAGGGGGAAGGCCTCTGGCTCTACTGCTTGCCCATGGGGAGAGAAGTTCTGGGAGTCTATCTGGAAGGTCTAGAGAGTAGTGATTGATTGGGGAGCTACATCACGGGCGGACCTGGCCAGGTGAAGCTTGACATCACCGTGGGACCTGGCCAGGTGAAGCTCGCTGACAAGTGGCAGCCTCTCCGGAGACTACTAATTCCGCTCCTAACATTCTATGCAAATAACCGGCTGAGTGCCATGGGCAGAAAACATTGACACATACCTGCCAGAGGCCTATTCTGGGTCTGGAGAGTCCACCCTGGTCTCCCCTGCAACTCATCATCTCAGCACACACTTTGCCTGCACGCATGGAAACCGCCTCTCTCCACGAATGTCTTCACCTGCTAGGAAACACACGATGTCACTCAGCCAAAGGAGAGCACAGGCCAAGTCAACTGAAGCCCCCATTTTCAAGATTTTGCCCTCTGCTGCTCCACAGCCTCCGGTGGCACACTGCATGTGCGTCACTTCTCGGTGGACGAGGCCGAAATCCGGGCATCCAGGGCCCCAGCCGTCCAGAATCTACGGATGGCGGCATATGGATCACCTCTTTGCCTCGTACAGCAGGGAGGCCTGGGCCCTAGACTGGCTCCGCTAGAGCTCCACGACCTCAGCTATTTTCCCTGACCTTTGGCCTGTGCCCTCCTGAGTGTGTCATCTCTACTTCCACTTCTCTTCCCGCCACCTGCGGATACCTGAGCGTGGACATCAACATCTATCACTGGCTGCAGTGTCACAGGTCACTAGGTGTCTAGGCTCAGGCTGACCTTGGCTGTCTTCTGCCCAGGCAAGGAACCTAATCCTTCCAAGGAAATCAGGACACGTGCTCACTGGCCGACATCCTTTCTTTCATCCACACAGCGGTCTAGATGAGGGGAAAGAGGCCAGGTAGGCCAGGTGAGGGCTGAGTGTGGGGCCTAAGGCTTCTTTCCCAATCACCATGGTGACAGCCACCGGAAGGCTGGGCGGAACTTCGGACGGGGACGAGTCACAAACACTCAGCCAATAGGAGAGGTCCAGCCTAACCGGCCAGTTCCGCAGAGCCCTCCATTTTACCCATGGACAGACAACGCCCCCTTGCGTCTTTGGCCACAAAATCCAGGGCACCCAGGGAATAACTTCACAGTAGGCAACCCCTGATGTGAACACGTTCGACACACTGGGACAGCAGGCAGGTACCTCTTTTCCACTTACGCTAGGATATCACTAGGCAAGGCGCCCTTCCTCAGCATCTGTGGCCTCTCACGTATGTGTTCACTCAGAGGAATCTCTTCATTCTACCCCTGAGACACATCACAAGTATGAGGGGCCTGAGAGAGAGCCTAGAGATGGAACGGGGGAGGCTTCTGGCTGTACTGCTTCCCCGTGGGGACAGAATAGCAGGTAGTCTCTCTGGAAGGTCTTAGCTTCTGTTGACTGACACGCGCAATACAGTAGGGGCGGACCCTGGCCAGGGGGAGCTTGTGGGCAGATGCAACCTCTCCGGCGACGAATAATTGCGCTGCTGCTTTGTATGGTGAAAACCTCCCCCCGCCAAGGGGCATGGGTAGAGAACATTGACCCACACCCGCCAGGGGCCTTTCCTGGGACTAAAGATCCCAACGTGGTCTCAACGTCGTCACCCTCTCAACACACACCTTTCCTGCACACGTAATCCTGCCTTTCTCCGTCAGGGCCCTATCCTACCAGGAAAAAAAGCAAGCCGCTCAAAGAGGCCGATGCCAGGGAAATCGAGGAAACACTGCCAGTTTCCAAATTTTTGCTGTCTACACGTCCCCGCCTCCGGTGCAAGGCTGCCTATGTGGCCGGGCTCTGAAGGCAAGGCCGAAATCCTGGCAGCCTGGGCCCCAGCAGTGCAATGGTTGATGGACGTGGGGACACGGATGACCTGTTCGCCACATACAGGAGGGATCCTTGGGCCCTTCACTGGCTCGCCATTCAGCTCCACGACGTCCACTACTGGCCCTGGCCTTTGCTTTGGCTGGTGCCCCATTAAACGTGTGCTCCGGAGCCATGTTTCTCCACCCATCACTAGCATTCTGCCACCAGGGGATATGTGAGTGTGGGAGTCACCATTTGTCACTGGCAGCAGTGTCACAAGTCACTAGACTTCCAGCTACCCGCTGACCTAGGCTGCCTTCTGCCCCAGGCAAGGTCCCGAATCCTTTATCCCAGATGCTGACACCTGGGCACTGGCGGACATTGATTTTTATCAACACAGAGGTCTGAGTGAGGGTCAGAGGGCCAGGTAGGTGAAGTGAAGGCCAGGTGGGCGGGGCTGAGGCTTCTTTGCCATCACCATAGAGACAGTCCCCCCACCGCAAGAGTGGGCGGAGCTTGGGATGGGCCTGGTGACAAGACTGAGCCAATGGCAGAGATCCGGCCCGCCAGGCAGATGACACAGGGCCCTCCATTGTGACCTATGACCCCTAGTGGCCACAGGATTTGAGCACGCCCCGGGAAAGGCTACGCAGGCACAAGGGAGCCCCTGGTGCGGACTGCTTCAGGGCATTGGCAGAGCACGCCAGGTACCTCTTTCCCACTTTCCTGAGGATATCAGTAGGCAAGGCATCCCCACTCAGCATCTCTTGCCTCTCTCTGTCTCTCTCTGCTTGTCTTCGTTCTCTGAAATCTCTTCCTTCTCCCCCTTGTCACTTCACACCTTGGAGTGCCTGACAGAGGGCCTAGAGACCAAAGAGCAAAGGGGGAAGGCCTCTGGCTCTACTGCTTGCCCATGGGGAGAGAAGTTCTGGGAGTCTATCTGGAAGGTCTAGAGAGTAGTGATTGATTGGGGAGCTACATCACGGGCGGACCTGGCCAGGTGAAGCTTGACATCACCGTGGGACCTGGCCAGGTGAAGCTCGCTGACAAGTGGCAGCCTCTCCGGAGACTACTAATTCCGCTCCTAACATTCCATGCAAATAACCGGCTGAGTGCCATGGGCAGAAAACATTGACACATACCTGCCAGAGGCCTATTCTGGGTCTGGAGAGTCCACCCTGGTCTCCCCTGCAACTCATCTTCTCAGCACACACTTTGCCTGCACGCATGGAAACCGCCTCTCTCCACGAATGTCTTCACCTGCTAGGAAACACACGATGTCACTCAGCCAAAGGAGAGCACAGGCCAAGTCAACTGAAGCCCCCATTTTCAAGATTTTGCCCTCTGCTGCTCCACAGCCTCCGGTGGCACACTGCATGTGCGTCACTTCTCGGTGGACGAGGCCGAAATCCGGGCATCCAGGGCCCCAGCCGTCCAGAATCTACGGATGGCGGCATATGGATCACCTCTTTGCCTCGTACAGCAGGGAGGCCTGGGCCCTAGACTGGCTCCGCTAGAGCTCCACGACCTCAGCTATTTTCCCTGACCTTTGGCCTGTGCCCTCCTGAGTGTGTCATCTCTACTTCCACTTCTCTTCCCACCACACTGAATCCGCCACCTGCGGATACCTGAGCGTGGACATCAACATCTATCACTGGCTGCAGTGTCACAGGTCACTAGGTGTCTAGGCTCAGGCTGACCTTGGCTGTCTTCTGCCCAGGCAAGGAACCTAATCCTTCCAAGGAAATCAGGACACGTGCTCACTGGCCGACATCCTTTCTTTCATCCACACAGCGGTCTAGATGAGGGGAAAGAGGCCAGGTAGGCCAGGTGAGGGCTGAGTGTGGGGCCTAAGGCTTATTTCCCAATCACCATGGTGACAGCCACCAGAAGGCTGGGCGGAACTTCGGACGGGGACGAGTCACAAACACTCAGCCAATAGGAGAGGTCCAGCCTAACCGGCCAGTTCCGCAGAGCCCTCCATTTTACCCATGGACAGACAACGCCCCCTTGCGTCTTTGGCCACAAAATCCAGGGCACCCAGGGAATAACTTCACAGTAGGCAACCCCTGATGTGAACACGTTCGACACACTGGGACAGCAGGCAGGTACCTCTTTTCCACTTACGCTAGGATATCACTAGGCAAGGCGCCCTTCCTCAGCATCTCTGGCCTCTCACGTATGTGTTCACTCAGAGGAATCTCTTCATTCTACCCCTGAGACACATCACAAGTATGAGGGGCCTGAGAGAGAGCCTAGAGATGGAACGGGGGAGGCTTCTGGCTGCACTGCTTCCCCGTGGGGACAGAATAGCAGGTAGTCTCTCTGGAAGGTCTTAGCTTCTGTTGACTGACACGCGCAATACAGTAGGGGCGGACCCTGGCCAGGGGGAGCTTGTGGGCAGATGCAACCTCTCCGGCGACGAATAATTGCGCTGCTGCTTTGTATGGTGAAAACCTCCCCCCACCAAGGGGGATGGGTAGAGAACATTGACCCACACCCGCCAGGGGCCTTTCCTGGGACTAAAGATCCCAACGTGGTCTCAACGTCGTCACCCTCTCAACACACACCTTTCCTGCACACGTAATCCTGCCTTTCTCCGTCAGGGCCCTATCCTACCAGGAAAAAAAGCAAGCCGCTCAAAGAGGCCGATGCCAGGGAAATCGAGGAAACACTGCCAGTTTCCAAATTTTTGCTGTCTACACGTCCCCGCCTGCGGTGCAAGGCTGCCTATGTGGCCGGGCTCCGAAGGCAAGGCCGAAATCCTGGCAGCCTGGGCCCCAGCAGTGCAATGGTTCATGGACGTGGGGACACGGATGACCTGTTCGCCACATACAGGAGGGATCCTTGGGCCCTTCACTGGCTCGCCATTCAGCTCCACGACGTCCACTACTGGCCCTGGCCTTTGCTTTGGCTGGTGCCCCATTAAACGTGTGCTCCGGAGCGATGTTTCTCCACCCATCACTAGCATTCTGCCACCAGGGGATATGTGAGTGTGGGAGTCACCATTTGTCACTGGCAGCAGTGTCACAAGTCACTAGACTTCCAGCTACCCGCTGACCTAGGCTGCCTTCTGCCCCAGGCAAGGTCCCGAATCCTTTATCCCAGATGCTGACACCTGGGCACTGGCGGACATTGATTTTTATCAACACAGAGGTCTGAGTGAGGGTCAGAGGGCCAGGTAGGTGAAGTGAAGGCCAGGTGGGCGGGGCTGAGGCTTCTTTGCCATCACCATAGAGACAGTCCCCCCACCGCAAGAGTGGGCGGAGCTTGGGATGGGCCTGGTGACAAGACTGAGCCAATGGCAGAGATCCGGCCTGCCAGGCAGATGACACAGGGCCCTCCATTGTGACCTATGACCCCTAGTGGCCACAGGATTTGAGCACGCCCCGGGAAAGGCTACGCAGGCACAAGGGAGCCCCTGGTGCGGACTGCTTCAGGGCATTGGCAGAGCACGCCAGGTACCTCTTTCCCACTTTCCTGAGGATATCAGTAGGCAAGGCATCCCCACTCAGCATCTCTTGCCTCTCTCTGTCTCTCTCTGCTTGTCTTCGTTCTCTGAAATCTCTTCCTTCTCCCCCTTGTCACTTCACACCTTGGAGTGCCTGACAGAGGGCCTAGAGACCAAAGAGCAAAGGGGGAAGGCCTCTGGCTCTACTGCTTGCCCATGGGGAGAGAAGTTCTGGGAGTCTATCTGGAAGGTCTAGAGAGTAGTGATTGATTGGGGAGCTACATCACGGGCGGACCTGGCCAGGTGAAGCTTGACATCACCGTGGGACCTGGCCAGGTGAAGCTCGCTGACAAGTGGCAGCCTCTCCGGAGACTACTAATTCCGCTCCTAACATTCCATGCAAATAACCGGCTGAGTGCCATGGGCAGAAAACATTGACACATACCTGCCAGAGGCCTATTCTGGGTCTGGAGAGTCCACCCTGGTCTCCCCTGCAACTCATCATCTCAGCACACACTTTGCCTGCACGCATGGAAACCGCCTCTCTCCACGAATGTCTTCACCTGCTAGGAAACACACGATGTCACTCAGCCAAAGGAGAGCACAGGCCAAGTCAACTGAAGCCCCCATTTTCAAAATTTTGCCCTCTGCTGCTCCACAGCCTCCGGTGGCACACTGCATGTGCGTCACTTCTCGGTAGACGAGGCCGAAATCCGGGCATCCAGGGCCCCAGCCGTCCAGAATCTACGGATGGCGGCATATGGATCACCTCTTTGCCTCGTACAGCAGGGAGGCCTGGGCCCTAGACTGGCTCCGCTAGAGCTCCACGACCTCAGCTATTTTCCCTGACCTTTGGCCTGTGCCCTCCTGAGTGTGTCATCTCTACTTCCACTTCTCTTCCCACCACACTGAATCCGCCACCTGCGGATACCTGAGCGTGGACATCAACATCTATCACTGGCTGCAGTGTCACAGGTCACTAGGTGTCTAGGCTCAGGCTGACCTTGGCTGTCTTCTGCCCAGGCAAGGAACCTAATCCTTCCAAGGAAATCAGGACACGTGCTCACTGGCCGACATCCTTTCTTTCATCCACACAGCGGTCTAGATGAGGGGAAAGAGGCCAGGTAGGCCAGGTGAGGGCTGAGTGTGGGGCCTAAGGCTTCTTTCCCAATCACCATGGTGACAGCCACCGGAAGGCTGGGCGGAACTTCGGACGGGGACGAGTCACAAACACTCAGCCAATAGGAGAGGTCCAGCCTAACCGGCCAGTTCCGCAGAGCCCTCCATTTTACCCATGGACAGACAACGCCCCCTTGCGTCTTGGGCCACAAAATCCAGGGCACCCAGGGAATAACTTCACAGTAGGCAACCCCTGATGTGAACACGTTCGACACACTGGGACAGCAGGCAGGTACCTCTTTTCCACTTACGCTAGGATATCACTAGGCAAGGCGCCCTTCCTCAGCATCTCTGGCCTCTCACGTATGTGTTCACTCAGAGGAATCTCTTCATTCTACCCCTGAGACACATCACAAGTATGAGGGGCCTGAGAGAGAGCCTAGAGATGGAACGGGGGAGGCTTCTGGCTGTACTGCTTCCCCGTGGGGACAGAATAGCAGGTAGTCTCTCTGGAAGGTCTTAGCTTCTGTTGACTGACACGCGCAATACAGTAGGGGCGGACCCTGGCCAGGGGGAGCTTGTGGGCAGATGCAACCTCTCTGGCGACGAATAATTGCGCTGCTGCTTTGTATGGTGAAAACCTCCCCCCGCCAAGGGGGATGGGTAGAGAACATTGACCCACACCCGCCAGGGGCCTTTCCTGGGACTAAAGATCCCAACGTGGTCTCAACGTCGTCACCCTCTCAACACACACCTTTCCTGCACACGTAATCCTGCCTTTCTCCGTCAGGGCCCTATGCTACCAGGAAAAAAAGCAAGCCGCTCAAAGAGGCCGATGCCAGGGAAATCGAGGAAACACTGCCAGTTTCCAAATTTTTGCTGTCTACACGTCCCCGCCTGCGGTGCAAGGCTGCCTATGTGGCCGGGCTCCGAAGGCAAGGCCGAAATCCTGGCAGCCTGGGCCCCAGCAGTGCAATGGTTCATGGACGTGGGGACACGGATGACCTGTTCGCCACATACAGGAGGGATCCTTGGGCCCTTCACTGGCTCGCCATTCAGCTCCACGACGTCCACTACTGGCCCTGGCCTTTGCTTTGGCTGGTGCCCCATTAAACGTGTGCTCCGGAGCGATGTTTCTCCACCCATCACTAGCATTCTGCCACCAGGGGATATGTGAGTGTGGGAGTCACCATTTGTCACTGGCAGCAGTGTCACAAGTCACTAGACTTCCAGCTACCCGCTGACCTAGGCTGCCTTCTGCCCCAGGCAAGGTCCCGAATCCTTTATCCCAGATGCTGACACCTGGGCACTGGCGGACATTGATTTTTATCAACACAGAGGTCTGAGTGAGGGTCAGAGGGCCAGGTAGGTGAAGTGAAGGCCAGGTGGGCGGGGCTGAGGCTTCTTTGCCATCACCATAGAGACAGTCCCCCCACCGCAAGAGTGGGCGGAGCTTGGGA
Organism: Loxodonta africana; assembly: GCF_030014295.1. Classification (NCBI taxonomy): domain Eukaryota; kingdom Metazoa; phylum Chordata; class Mammalia; order Proboscidea; family Elephantidae; genus Loxodonta; species Loxodonta africana. Next base: position 273,546 of record NW_026974930.1, on the reverse strand, counting down.
TGGGCCTGGTGACAAGACTGAGCCAATGGCAGAGATCCGGCCCGCCAGGCAGATGACACAGGGCCCTCCATTGTGACCTATGACCCCTAGTGGCCACAGGATTTGAGCACGCCCCGGGAAAGGCTACGCAGGCACAAGGGAGCCCCTGGTGCGGACTGCTTCAGGGCATTGGCAGAGCACGCCAGGTACCTCTTTCCCACTTTCCTGAGGATATCAGTAGGCAAGGCATCCCCACTCAGCATCTCTTGCCTCTCTCTGTCTCTCTCTGCTTGTCTTCGTTCTCTGAAATCTCTCCCGTCTCCCCCTTGTCACTTCACACCTTGGAGTGCCTGACAGAGGGCCTAGAGACCAAAGAGCAAAGGGGGAAGGCCTCTGGCTCTACTGCTTGCCCATGGGGAGAGAAGTTCTGGGAGTCTATCTGGAAGGTCTAGAGAGTAGTGATTGATTGGGGAGCTACATCACGGGCGGACCTGGCCAGGTGAAGCTTGACATCACCGTGGGACCTGGCCAGGTGAAGCTCGCTGACAAGTGGCAGCCTCTCCGGAGACTACTAATTCCGCTCCTAACATTCCATGCAAATAACCGGCTGAGTGCCATGGGCAGAAAACATTGACACATACCTGCCAGAGGCCTATTCTGGGTCTGGAGAGTCCACCCTGGTCTCCCCTGCAACTCATCATCTCAGCACACACTTTGCCTGCACGCATGGAAACCGCCTCTCTCCACGAATGTCTTCACCTGCTAGGAAACACACGATGTCACTCAGCCAAAGGAGAGCACAGGCCAAGTCAACTGAAGCCCCCATTTTCAAGATTTTGCCCTCTGCTGCTCCACAGCCTCCGGTGGCACACTGCATGTGCGTCACTTCTCGGTAGACGAGGCCGAAATCCGGGCATCCAGGGCCCCAGCCGTCCAGAATCTACGGATGGCGGCATATGGATCACCTCTTTGCCTCGTACAGCAGGGAGGCCTGGGACCTAGACTGGCTCCGCTAGAGCTCCACGACCTCAGCTATTTTCCCTGACCTTTGGCCTGTGCCCTCCTGAGTGTGTCATCTCTACTTCCACTTCTCTTCCCACCACACTGAATCCGCCACCTGCGGATACCTGAGCGTGGACATCAACATCTATCACTGGCTGCAGTGTCACAGGTCACTAGGTGTCTAGGCTCAGGCTGACCTTGGCTGTCTTCTGCCCAGGCAAGGAACCTAATCCTTCCAAGGAAATCAGGACACGTGCTCACTGGCCGACATCCTTTCTTTCATCTACACAGCGGTCTAGATGAGGGGAAAGAGGCCAGGTAGGCCAGGTGAGGGCTGAGTGTGGGGCCTAAGGCTTCTTTCCCAATCACCATGGTGACAGCCACCGGAAGGCTGGGCGGAACTTCTGACGGGGACAGTCACAAACACTCAGCCAATAGGAGAGGTCCAGCCTAACCGGCCAGTTCCGCAGAGCCCTCCATTTTACCCATGGACAGACAACGCCCCCTTGCGTCTTTGGCCACAAAATCCAGGGCACCCAGGGAATAACTTCACAGTAGGCAACCCCTGATGTGAACACGTTCGACACACTGGGACAGCAGGCAGGTACCTCTTTTCCACTTACGCTAGGATATCACTAGGCAAGGCGCCCTTCCTCAGCATCTGTGGCCTCTCACGTATGTGTTCACTCAGAGGAATCTCTTCATTCTACCCCTGAGACACATCACAAGTATGAGGGGCCTGAGAGAGAGCCTAGAGATGGAACGGGGGAGGCTTCTGGCTGTACTGCTTCCCCGTGGGGACAGAATAGCAGGTAGTCTCTCTGGAAGGTCTTAGCTTCTGTTGACTGACACGCGCAATACAGTAGGGGCGGACCCTGGCCAGGGGGAGCTTGTGGGCAGATGCAACCTCTCCGGCGACGAATAATTGCGCTGCTGCTTTGTATGGTGAAAACCTCCCCCCGCCAAGGGGGATGGGTAGAGAACATTGACCCACACCCGCCAGGGGCCTTTCCTGGGACTAAAGATCCCAACGTGGTCTCAACGTCGTCACCCTCTCAACACACACCTTTCCTGCACACGTAATCCTGCCTTTCTCCGTCAGGGCCCTATCCTACCAGGAAAAAAAGCAAGCCGCTCAAAGAGGCCGATGCCAGGGAAATCGAGGAAACACTGCCAGTTTCCAAATTTTTGCTGTCTACACGTCCCCGCCTCCGGTGCAAGGCTGCCTATGTGGCCGGGCTCCGAAGGCAAGGCCGAAATCCTGGCAGCCTGGGCCCCAGCAGTGCAATGGTTCATGGACGTGGGGACACGGATGACCTGTTCGCCACATACAGGAGGGATCCTTGGGCCCTTCACTGGCTCGCCATTCAGCTCCACGACGTCCACTACTGGCCCTGGCCTTTGCTTTGGCTGGTGCCCCATTAAACGTGTGCTCCGGAGCCATGTTTCTCCACCCATCACTAGCATTCTGCCACCAGGGGATATGTGAGTGTGGGAGTCACCATTTGTCACTGGCAGCAGTGTCACAAGTCACTAGACTTCCAGCTACCCGCTGACCTAGGCTGCCTTCTGCCCCAGGCAAGGTCCCGAATCCTTTATCCCAGATGCTGACACCTGGGCACTGGCGGACATTGATTTTTATCAACACAGAGGTCTGAGTGAGGGTCAGAGGGCCAGGTAGGTGAAGTGAAGGCCAGGTGGGCGGGGCTGAGGCTTCTTTGCCATCACCATAGAGACAGTCCCCCCACCGCAAGAGTGGGCGGAGCTTGGGATGGGCCTGGTGACAAGACTGAGCCAATGGCAGAGATCCGGCCCGCCAGGCAGATGACACAGGGCCCTCCATTGTGACCTATGACCCCTAGTGGCCACAGGATTTGAGCACGCCCCGGGAAAGGCTACGCAGGCACAAGGGAGCCCCTGGTGCGGACTGCTTCAGGGCATTGGCAGAGCACGCCAGGTACCTCTTTCCCACTTTCCTGAGGATATCAGTAGGCAAGGCATCCCCACTCAGCATCTCTTGCCTCTCTCTGTCTCTCTCTGCTTGTCTTCGTTCTCTGAAATCTCTTCCTTCTCCCCCTTGTCACTTCACACCTTGGAGTGCCTGACAGAGGGCCTAGAGACCAAAGAGCAAAGGGGGAAGGCCTCTGGCTCTACTGCTTGCCCTTGAGGGGAGAGAAGTTCTGGGAGTCTATCTGGAAGGTCTAGAGAGTAGTGATTGATTGGGGAGCTACATCACGGGCGGACCTGGCCAGGTGAAGCTTGACATCACCGTGGGACCTGGCCAGGTGAAGCTCGCTGACAAGTGGCAGCCTCTCCGGAGACTACTAATTCCGCTCCTAACATTCCATGCAAATAACCGGCTGAGTGCCATGGGCAGAAAACATTGACACATACCTGCCAGAGGCCTATTCTGGGTCTGGAGAGTCCACCCTGGTCTCCCCTGCAACTCATCATCTCAGCACACACTTTGCCTGCACGCATGGAAACCGCCTCTCTCCACGAATGTCTTCACCTGCTAGGAAACACACGATGTCACTCAGCCAAAGGAGAGCACAGGCCAAGTCAACTGAAGCCCCCATTTTCAAGATTTTGCCCTCTGCTGCTCCACAGCCTCCGGTGGCACACTGCATGTGCGTCACTTCTCGGTAGACGAGGCCGAAATCCGGGCATCCAGGGCCCCAGCCGTCCAGAATCTACGGATGGCGGCATATGGATCACCTCTTTGCCTCGTACAGCAGGGAGGCCTGTGCCCTAGACTGGCTCCGCTAGAGCTCCACGACCTCAGCTATTTTCCCTGACCTTTGGCCTGTGCCCTCCTGAGTGTGTCATCTCTACTTCCACTTCTCTTCCCACCACACTGAATCCGCCACCTGCGGATACCTGAGCGTGGACATCAACATCTATCACTGGCTGCAGTGTCACAGGTCACTAGGTGTCTAGGCTCAGGCTGACCTTGGCTGTCTTCTGCCCAGGCAAGGAACCTAATCCTTCCAAGGAAATGAGGACACGTGCTCACTGGCCGACATCCTTTCTTTCATCCACACAGCGGTCTAGATGAGGGGAAAGAGGCCAGGTAGGCCAGGTGAGGGCTGAGTGTGGGGCCTAAGGCTTCTTTCCCAATCACCATGCTGACAGCCACCGGAAGGCTGGGCGGAACTTCGGACGGGGACGAGTCACAAACACTCAGCCAATAGGAGAGGTCCAGCCTAACCGGCCAGTTCCGCAGAGCCCTCCATTTTACCCATGGACAGACAACGCCCCCTTGCGTCTTGGGCCACAAAATCCAGGGCACCCAGGGAATAACTTCACAGTAGGCAACCCCTGATGTGAACACGTTCGACACACTGGGACAGCAGGCAGGTACCTCTTTTCCACTTACGCTAGGATATCACTAGGCAAGGCGCCCTTCCTCAGCATCTCTGGCCTCTCACGTATGTGTTCACTCAGAGGAATCTCTTCATTCTACCCCTGAGACACATCACAAGTATGAGGGGCCTGAGAGAGAGCCTAGAGATGGAACGGGGGAGGCTTCTGGCTGTACTGCTTCCCCGTGGGGACAGAATAGCAGGTAGTCTCTCTGGAAGGTCTTAGCTTCTGTTGACTGACACGCGCAATACAGTAGGAGCGGACCCTGGCCAGGGGGAGCTTGTGGGCAGATGCAACCTCTCCGGCGACGAATAATTGCGCTGCTGCTTTGTATGGTGAAAACCTCCCCCCGCCAAGGGGGATGGGTAGAGAACATTGACCCACACCCGCCAGGGGCCTTTCCTGGGACTAAAGATCCCAACGTGGTCTCAACGTCGTCACCCTCTCAACACACACCTTTCCTGCACACGTAATCCTGCCTTTCTCCGTCAGGGCCCTATGCTACCAGGAAAAAAAGCAAGCCGCTCAAAGAGGCCGATGCCAGGGAAATCGAGGAAACACTGCCAGTTTCCAAATTTTTGCTGTCTACACGTCCCCGCCTCCGGTGCAAGGCTGCCTATGTGGCCGGGCTCCGAAGGCAAGGCCGAAATCCTGGCAGCCTGGGCCCCAGCAGTGCAATGGTTCATGGACGTGGGGACACGGATGACCTGTTCGCCACATACAGGAGGGATCCTTGGGCCCTTCACTGGCTCGCCATTCAGCTCCACGACGTCCACTACTGGCCCTGGCCTTTGCTTTGGCTGGTGCCCCATTAAACGTGTGCTCCGGAGCCATGTTTCTCCACCCATCACTAGCATTCTGCCACCAGGGGATATGTGAGTGTGGGAGTCACCATTTGTCACTGGCAGCAGTGTCACAAGTCACTAGACTTCCAGCTACCCGCTGACCTAGGCTGCCTTCTGCCCCAGGCAAGGTCCCGAATCCTTTATCCCAGATGCTGACACCTGGGCACTGGCGGACATTGATTTTTATCAACACAGAGGTCTGAGTGAGGGTCAGAGGGCCAGGTAGGTGAAGTGAAGGCCAGGTGGGCGGGGCTGAGGCTTCTTTGCCATCACCATAGAGACAGTCCCCCCACCGCAAGAGTGGGCGGAGCTTGGGATGGGCCTGGTGACAAGACTGAGCCAATGGCAGAGATCCGGCCCGCCAGGCAGATGACACAGGGCCCTCCATTGTGACCTATGACCCCTAGTGGCCACAGGATTTGAGCACGCCCCGGGAAAGGCTACGCAGGCACAAGGGAGCCCCTGGTGCGGACTGCTTCAGGGCATTGGCAGAGCACGCCAGGTACCTCTTTCCCACTTTCCTGAGGATATCAGTAGGCAAGGCATCCCCACTCAGCATCTCTTGCCTCTCTCTGTCTCTCTCTGCTTGTCTTCGTTCTCTGAAATCTCTTCCTTCTCCCCCTTGTCACTTCACACCTTGGAGTGCCTGACAGAGGGCCTAGAGACCAAAGAGCAAAGGGGGAAGGCCTCTGGCTCTACTGCTTGCCCATGGGGAGAGAAGTTCTGGGAGTCTATCTGGAAGGTCTAGAGAGTAGTGATTGATTGGGGAGCTACATCACGGGCGGACCTGGCCAGGTGAAGCTTGACATCACCGTGGGACCTGGCCAGGTGAAGCTCGCTGACAAGTGGCAGCCTCTCCGGAGACTACTAATTCCGCTCCTAACATTCTATGCAAATAACCGGCTGAGTGCCATGGGCAGAAAACATTGACACATACCTGCCAGAGGCCTATTCTGGGTCTGGAGAGTCCACCCTGGTCTCCCCTGCAACTCATCATCTCAGCACACACTTTGCCTGCACGCATGGAAACCGCCTCTCTCCACGAATGTCTTCACCTGCTAGGAAACACACGATGTCACTCAGCCAAAGGAGAGCACAGGCCAAGTCAACTGAAGCCCCCATTTTCAAGATTTTGCCCTCTGCTGCTCCACAGCCTCCGGTGGCACACTGCATGTGCGTCACTTCTCCGTGGACGAGGCCGAAATCCGGGCATCCAGGGCCCCAGCCGTCCAGAATCTACGGATGGCGGCATATGGATCACCTCTTTGCCTCGTACAGCAGGGAGGCCTGGGCCCTAGACTGGCTCCGCTAGAGCTCCACGACCTCAGCTATTTTCCCTGACCTTTGGCCTGTGCCCTCCTGAGTGTGTCATCTCTACTTCCACTTCTCTTCCCACCACACTGAATCCGCCACCTGCGGATACCTGAGCGTGGACATCAACATCTATCACTGGCTGCAGTGTCACAGGTCACTAGGTGTCTAGGCTCAGGCTGACCTTGGCTGTCTTCTGCCCAGGCAAGGAACCTAATCCTTCCAAGGAAATCAGGACACGTGCTCACTGGCCGACATCCTTTCTTTCATCCACACAGCGGTCTAGATGAGGGGAAAGAGGCCAGGTAGGCCAGGTGAGGGCTGAGTGTGGGGCCTAAGGCTTCTTTCCCAATCACCATGCTGACAGCCACCGGAAGGCTGGGCGGAACTTCGGACGGGGACGAGTCACAAACACTCAGCCAATAGGAGAGGTCCAGCCTAACCGGCCAGTTCCGCAGAGCCCTCCATTTTACCCATGGACAGACAACGCCCCCTTGCGTCTTGGGCCACAAAATCCAGGGCACCCAGGGAATAACTTCACAGTAGGCAACCCCTGATGTGAACACGTTCGACACACTGGGACAGCAGGCAGGTACCTCTTTTCCACTTACGCTAGGATATCACTAGGCAAGGCGCCCTTCCTCAGCATCTCTGGCCTCTCACGTATGTGTTCACTCAGAGGAATCTCTTCATTCTACCCCTGAGACACATCACAAGTATGAGGGGCCTGAGAGAGAGCCTAGAGATGGAACGGGGGAGGCTTCTGGCTGTACTGCTTCCCCGTGGGGACAGAATAGCAGGTAGTCTCTCTGGAAGGTCTTAGCTTCTGTTGACTGACACGCGCAATACAGTAGGGGCGGACCCTGGCCAGGGGGAGCTTGTGGGCAGATGCAACCTCTCCGGCGACGAATAATTGCGCTGCTGCTTTGTATGGTGAAAACCTCCCCCCGCCAAGGGGGATGGGTAGAGAACATTGACCCACACCCGCCAGGGGCCTTTCCTGGGACTAAAGATCCCAACGTGGTCTCAACGTCGTCACCCTCTCAACACACACCTTTCCTGCACACGTAATCCTGCCTTTCTCCGTCAGGGCCCTATGCTACCAGGAAAAAAAGCAAGCCGCTCAAAGAGGCCGATGCCAGGGAAATCGAGGAAACACTGCCAGTTTCCAAATTTTTGCTGTCTACACGTCCCCGCCTCCGGTGCAAGGCTGCCTATGTGGCCGGGCTCCGAAGGCAAGGCCGAAATCCTGGCAGCCTGGGCCCCAGCAGTGCAATGGTTCATGGACGTGGGGACACGGATGACCTGTTCGCCACATACAGGAGGGATCCTTGGGCCCTTCACTGGCTCGCCATTCAGCTCCACGACGTCCACTACTGGCCCTGGCCTTTGCTTTGGCTGGTGCCCCATTAAACGTGTGCTCCGGAGCGATGTTTCTCCACCCATCACTAGCATTCTGCCACCAGGGGATATGTGAGTGTGGGAGTCACCATTTGTCACTGGCAGCAGTGTCACAAGTCACTAGACTTCCAGCTACCCGCTGACCTAGGCTGCCTTCTGCCCCAGGCAAGGTCCCGAATCCTTTATCCCAGATGCTGACACCTGGGCACTGGCGGACATTGATTTTTATCAACACAGAGGTCTGAGTGAGGGTCAGAGGGCCAGGTAGGTGAAGTGAAGGCCAGGTGGGCGGGGCTGAGGCTTCTTTGCCATCACCATAGAGACAGTCCCCCCACCGCAAGAGTGGGCGGAGCTTGGGATGGGCCTGGTGACAAGACTGAGCCAATGGCAGAGATCCGGCCTGCCAGGGCAGATGACACAGGGCCCTCCATTGTGACCTATGACCCCTAGTGGCCACAGGATTTGAGCACGCCCCGGGAAAGGCTACGCAGGCACAAGGGAGCCCCTGGTGCGGACTGCTTCAGGGCATTGGCAGAGCACGCCAGGTACCTCTTTCCCACTTTCCTGAGGATATCAGTAGGCAAGGCATCCCCACTCAGCATCTCTTGCCTCTCTCTCTCTCTCTCTGCTTGTCTTCGTTCTCTGAAATCTCTTCCTTCTCCCCCTTGTCACTTCACACCTTGGAGTGCCTGACAGAGGGCCTAGAGACCAAAGAGCAAAGGGGGAAGGCCTCTGGCTCTACTGCTTGCCCATGGGGAGAGAAGTTCTGGGAGTCTATCTGGAAGGTCTAGAGAGTAGTGATTGATTGGGGAGCTACATCACGGGCGGACCTGGCCAGGTGAAGCTTGACATCACCGTGGGACCTGGCCAGGTGAAGCTCGCTGACAAGTGGCAGCCTCTCCGGAGACTACTAATTCCGCTCCTAACATTCCATGCAAATAACCGGCTGAGTGCCATGGGCAGAAAACATTGACACATACCTGCCAGAGGCCTATTCTGGGTCTGGAGAGTCCACCCTGGTCTCCCCTGCAACTCATCATCTCAGCACACACTTTGCCTGCACGCATGGAAACCGCCTCTCTCCACGAATGTCTTCACCTGCTAGGAAACACACGATGTCACTCAGCCAAAGGAGAGCACAGGCCAAGTCAACTGAAGCCCCCATTTTCAAGATTTTGCCCTCTGCTGCTCCACAGCCTCCGGTGGCACACTGCATGTGCGTCACTTCTCGGTAGACGAGGCCGAAATCCGGGCATCCAGGGCCCCAGCCGTCCAGAATCTACGGATGGCGGCATATGGATCACCTCTTTGCCTCGTACAGCAGGGAGGCCTGTGCCCTAGACTGGCTCCGCTAGAGCTCCACGACCTCAGCTATTTTCCCTGACCTTTGGCCTGTGCCCTCCTGAGTGTGTCATCTCTACTTCCACTTCTCTTCCCACCACACTGAATCCGCCACCTGCGGATACCTGAGCGTGGACATCAACATCTATCACTGGCTGCAGTGTCACAGGTCACTAGGTGTCTAGGCTCAGGCTGACCTTGGCTGTCTTCTGCCCAGGCAAGGAACCTAATCCTTCCAAGGAAATCAGGACACGTGCTCACTGGCCGACATCCTTTCTTTCATCCACACAGCGGTCTAGATGAGGGGAAAGAGGCCAGGTAGGCCAGGTGAGGGCTGAGTGTGGGGCCTAAGGCTTCTTTCCCAATCACCATGCTGACAGCCACCGGAAGGCTGGGCGGAACTTCGGACGGGGACGAGTCACAAACACTCAGCCAATAGGAGAGGTCCAGCCTAACCGGCCAGTTCCGCAGAGCCCTCCATTTTACCCATGGACAGACAACGCCCCCTTGCGTCTTGGGCCACAAAATCCAGGGCACCCAGGGAATAACTTCACAGTAGGCAACCCCTGATGTGAACACGTTCGACACACTGGGACAGCAGGCAGGTACCTCTTTTCCACTTACGCTAGGATATCACTAGGCAAGGTGCCCTTCCTCAGCATCTGTGGCCTCTCACGTATGTGTTCACTCAGAGGAATCTCTTCATTCTACCCCTGAGACACATCACAAGTATGAGGGGCCTGAGAGAGAGCCTAGAGATGGAACGGGGGAGGCTTCTGGCTGTCCTGCTTCCCCGTGGGGACAGAATAGCAGGTAGTCTCTCTGGAAGGTCTTAGCTTCTGTTGACTGACACGCGCAATACAGTAGGGGCGGACCCTGGCCAGGTGGAGCTTGTGGGCAGATGCAACCTCTCCGGCGACGAATAATTGCGCTGCTGCTTTGTATGGTGAAAACCTCCCCCCGCCAAGGGGGATGGGTAGAGAACATTGACCCACACCCGCCAGGGGCCTTTCCTGGGACTAAAGATCCCAACGTGGTCTCAACGTCGTCACCCTCTCAACACACACCTTTCCTGCACACGTAATCCTGCCTTTCTCCGTCAGGGCCCTATCCTACCAGGAAAAAAAGCAAGCCGCTCAAAGAGGCCGATGCCAGGGAAATCGAGGAAACACTGCCAGTTTCCAAATTTTTGCTGTCTACACGTCCCCGCCTGCGGTGCAAGGCTGCCTATGTGGCCGGGCTCCGAAGGCAAGGCCGAAATCCTGGCAGCCTGGGCCCCAGCAGTGCAGTGGTTCCTGGACGTGGGGACACGGATGACCTGTTCGCCACATACAGGAGGGATCCTTGGGCCCTTCACTGGCTCGCCATTCAGCTCCACGACGTCCACTACTGGCCCTGGCCTTTGCTTTGGCCGGTGCCCCATTAAACGTGTGCTCCGGAGCGATGTTTCTCCACCCATCACTAGCATTCTGCCACCAGGGGATATGTGAGTGTGGGAGTCACCATTTGTCACTGGCAGCAGTGTCACAAGTCACTAGACTTCCAGCTACCCGCTGACCTAGGCTGCCTTCTGCCCCAGGCAAGGTCCCGAATCCTTTATCCCAGATGCTGACACCTGGGCACTGGCGGACATTGATTTTTATCAACACAGAGGTCTGAGTGAGGGTCAGAGGGCCAGGTAGGTGAAGTGAAGGCCAGGTGGGCGGGGCTGAGGCTTCTTTGCCATCACCATAGAGACAGTCCCCCCACCGCAAGAGTGGGCGGAGCTTGGGATGGGCCTGGTGACAAGACTGAGCCAATGGCAGAGATCTGGCCCGCCAGGCAGATGACACAGGGCCCTCCATTGTGACCTATGACCCCTAGTGGCCACAGGATTTGAGCACGCCCCGGGAAAGGCTACGCAGGCACAAGGGACCCCCTGGTGCGGACTGCTTCAGGGCATTGGCAGAGCACGCCAGGTACCTCTTTCCCACTTTCCTGAGGATATCAGTAGGCAAGGAATCCCCACTCAGCATCTCTTGCCTCTCTCTCTCTCTCTCTGCTTGTCTTCGTTCTCTGAAATCTCTTCCTTCTCCCCCTTGTCACTTCACACCTTGGAGTGCCTGACAGAGGGCCTAGAGACCAAAGAGCAAAGGGGGAAGGCCTCTGGCTCTACTGCTTGCCCATGGGGTGAGAAGTTCTGGGAGTCTATCTGGAAGGTCTAGAGAGTAGTGATTGATTGGGGAGCTACATCACGGGCGGACCTGGCCAGGTGAAGCTTGACATCACCGTGGGACCTGGCCAGGTGAAGCTCGCTGACAAGTGGCAGCCTCTCCGGAGACTACTAATTCCGCTCCTAACATTCCATGCAAATAACCGGCTGAGTGCCATGGGCAGAAAACATTGACACATACCTGCCAGAGGCCTATTCTGGGTCTGGAGAGTCCACCCTGGTCTCCCCTGCAACTCATCATCTCAGCACACACTTTGCCTGCACGCATGGAAACCGCCTCTCTCCACGAATGTCTTCACCTGCTAGGAAACACACGATGTCACTCAGCCAAAGGAGAGCACAGGCCAAGTCAACTGAAGCCCCCATTTTCAAGATTTTGCCCTCTGCTGCTCCACAGCCTCCGGTGGCACACTGCATCTGCGTCACTTCTCGGTAGACGAGGCCGAAATCCGGGCATCCAGGGCCCCAGCCGTCCAGAATCTACGGATGGCGGCATATGGATCACCTCTTTGCCTCGTACAGCAGGGAGGCCTGGGCCCTAGACTGGCTCCGCTAGAGCTCCACGACCTCAGCTATTTTCCCTGACCTTTGGCCTGTGCCCTCCTGAGTGTGTCATCTCTACTTCCACTTCTCTTCCCACCACACTGAATCTGCCACCTGCGGATACCTGAGCGTGGACATCAACATCTATCACTGGCTGCAGTGTCACAGGTCACTAGGTGTCTAGGCTCAGGCTGACCTTGGCTGTCTTCTGCCCAGGCAAGGAACCTAATCCTTCCAAGGAAATGAGGACACGTGCTCACTGGCCGACATCCTTACTTTCATCTACACAGCGGTCTAGATGAGGGGAAAGAGGCCAGGTAGGCCAGGTGAGGGCTGAGTGTGGGGCCTAAGGCTTCTTTCCCAATCACCATGGTGACAGCCACCGGAAGGCTGGGCGGAACTTCTGACGGGGACGAGTCACAAACACTCAGCCAATAAGAGAGGTCCAGCCTAACCGGCCAGTTCCGCAGAGCCCTCCATTTTACCCATGGACAGACAACGCCCCCTTGCGTCTTTGGCCACAAAATCCAGGGCACCCAGGGAATAACTTCACAGTAGGCAACCCCTGATGTGAACACGTTCGACACACTGGGACAGCAGGCAGGTACCTCTTTTCCACTTACGCTAGGATATCACTAGGCAAGGCGCCCTTCCTCAGCATCTGTGGCCTCTCACGTATGTGTTCACTCAGAGGAATCTCTTCATTCTACCCCTGAGACACATCACAAGTATGAGGGGCCTGAGAGAGAGCCTAGAGATGGAACGGGGGAGGCTTCTGGCTGTACTGCTTCCCCGTGGGGACAGAATAGCAGGTAGTCTCTCTGGAAGGTCTTAGCTTCTGTTGACTGACACGCGCAATACAGTAGGGGCGGACCCTGGCCAGGTGGAGCTTGTGGGCAGATGCAACCTCTCCGGCGACGAATAATTGCGCTGCTGCTTTGTATGGTGAAAACCTCCCCCCGCCAAGGGGCATGGGTAGAGAACATTGACCCACACCCGCCAGGGGCCTTTCCTGGGACTAAAGATCCCAACGTGGTCTCAACGTCGTCACCCTCTCAACACACACCTTTCCTGCACACGTAATCCTGCCTTTCTCCGTCAGGGCCCTATCCTACCAGGAAAAAAAGCAAGCCGCTCAAAGAGGCCGATGCCAGGGAAATCGAGGAAACACTGCCAGTTTCCAAATTTTTGCTGTCTACACGTCCCCGCCTCCGGTGCAAGGCTGCCTATGTGGCCGGGCTCCGAAGGCAAGGCCGAAATCCTGGCAGCCTGGGCCCCAGCAGTGCAATGGTTCCTGGACGTGGGGACACGGATGACCTGTTCGCCACATACAGGAGGGATCCTTGGGCCCTTCACTGGCTCGCCATTCAGCTCCACGACGTCCACTACTGGCCCTGGCCTTTGCTTTGGCTGGTGCCCCATTAAACGTGTGCTCCGGAGCCATGTTTCTCCACCCATCACTAGCATTCTGCCACCAGGGGATATGTGAGTGTGGGAGTCACCATTTGTCACTGGCAGCAGTGTCACAAGTCACTAGACTTCCAGCTACCCGCTGACCTAGGCTGCCTTCTGCCCCAGGCAAGGTCCCGAATCCTTTATCCCAGATGCTGACACCTGGGCACTGGCGGACATTGATTTTTATCAACACAGAGGTCTGAGTGAGGGTCAGAGGGCCAGGTAGGTGAAGTGAAGGCCAGGTGGGCGGGGCTGAGGCTTCTTTGCCATCACCATAGAGACAGTCCCCCCACCGCAAGAGTGGGCGGAGCTTGGGATGGGCCTGGTGACAAGACTGAGCCAATGGCAGAGATCCGGCCCGCCAGGCAGATGACACAGGGCCCTCCATTGTGACCTATGACCCCTAGTGGCCACAGGATTTGAGCACGCCCCGGGAAAGGCTACGCAGGCACAAGGGAGCCCCTGGTGCGGACTGCTTCAGGGCATTGGCAGAGCACGCCAGGTACCTCTTTCCCACTTTCCTGAGGATATCAGTAGGCAAGGCATCCCCACTCAGCATCTCTTGCCTCTCTCTCTCTCTCTCTGCTTGTCTTCGTTCTCTGAAATCTCTTCCTTCTCCCCCTTGTCACTTCACACCTTGGAGTGCCTGACAGAGGGCCTAGAGACCAAAGAGCAAAGGGGGAAGGCCTCTGGCTCTACTGCTTGCCCATGGGGAGAGAAGTTCTGGGAGTCTATCTGGAAGGTCTAGAGAGTAGTGATTGATTGGGGAGCTACATCACGGGCGGACCTGGCCAGGTGAAGCTTGACATCACCGTGGGACCTGGCCAGGTGAAGCTCGCTGACAAGTGGCAGCCTCTCCGGAGACTACTAATTCCGCTCCTAACATTCCATGCAAATAACCGGCTGAGTGCCATGGGCAGAAAACATTGACACATACCTGCCAGAGGCCTATTCTGGGTCTGGAGAGTCCACCCTGGTCTCCCCTGCAACTCATCATCTCAGCACACACTTTGCCTGCACGCATGGAAACCGCCTCTCTCCACGAATGTCTTCACCTGCTAGGAAACACACGATGTCACTCAGCCAAAGGAGAGCACAGGCCAAGTCAACTGAAGCCCCCATTTTCAAGATTTTGCCCTCTGCTGCTCCACAGCCTCCGGTGGCACACTGCATGTGCGTCACTTCTCGGTAGACGAGGCCGAAATCCGGGCATCCAGGGCCCCAGCCGTCCAGAATCTACGGATGGCGGCATATGGATCACCTCTTTGCCTCGTACAGCAGGGAGGCCTGGGCCCTAGACTGGCTCCGCTAGAGCTCCACGACCTCAGCTATTTTCCCTGACCTTTGGCCTGTGCCCTCCTGAGTGTGTCATCTCTACTTCCACTTCTCTTCCCACCACACTGAATCCGCCACCTGCGGATACCTGAGCGTGGACATCAACATCTATCACTGGCTGCAGTGTCACAGGTCACTAGGTGTCTAGGCTCAGGCTGACCTTGGCTGTCTTCTGCCCAGGCAAGGAACCTAATCCTTCCAAGGAAATCAGGACACGTGCTCACTGGCCGACATCCTTTCTTTCATCCACACAGCGGTCTAGATGAGGGGAAAGAGGCCAGATAGGCCAGGTGAGGGCTGAGTGTGGGGCCTAAGGCTTCTTTCCCAATCACCATGCTGACAGCCACCGGAAGGCTGGGCGGAACTTCGGACGGGGACGAGTCACAAACACTCAGCCAATAGGAGAGGTCCAGCCTAACCGGCCAGTTCCGCAGAGCCCTCCATTTTACCCATGGACAGACAACGCCCCCTTGCGTCTTTGGCCACAAAATCCAGGGCACCCAGGGAATAACTTCACAGTAGGCAACCCCTGATGTCAACACGTTCGACACACTGGGACAGCAGGCAGGTACCTCTTTTCCACTTACGCTAGGATATCACTAGGCAAGGCGCCCTTCCTCAGCATCTCTGGCCTCTCACGTATGTGTTCACTCAGAGGAATCTCTTCATTCTACCCCTGAGACACATCACAAGTATGAGGGGCCTGAGAGAGAGCCTAGAGATGGAACGGGGGAGGCTTCTGGCTGTCCTGCTTCCCCGTGGGGACAGAATAGCAGGTAGTCTCTCTGGAAGGTCTTAGCTTCTGTTGACTGACACGCGCAATACAGTAGGGGCGGACCCTGGCCAGGGGGAGCTTGTGGGCAGATGCAACCTCTCCGGCGACGAATAATTGCGCTGCTGCTTTGTATGGTGAAAACCTCCCCCCGCCAAGGGGGATGGGTAGAGAACATTGACCCACACCCGCCAGGGGCCTTTCCTGGGACTAAAGATCCCAACGTGGTCTCAACGTCGTCACCCTCTCAACACACACCTTTCCTGCACACGTAATCCTGCCTTTCTCCGTCAGGGCCCTATCCTACCAGGAAAAAAAGCAAGCCGCTCAAAGAGGCCGATGCCAGGGAAATCGAGGAAACACTGCCAGTTTCCAAATTTTTGCTGTCTACACGTCCCCGCCTCCGGTGCAAGGCTGCCTATGTGGCCGGGCTCCGAAGGCAAGGCCGAAATCCTGGCAGCCTGGGCCCCAGCAGTGCAATGGTTCCTGGACGTGGGGACACGGATGACCTGTTCGCCACATACAGGAGGGATCCTTGGGCCCTTCACTGGCTCGCCATTCAGCTCCACGACGTCCACTACTGGCCCTGGCCTTTGCTTTGGCTGGTGCCCCATTAAACGTGTGCTCCGGAGCCATGTTTCTCCACCCATCACTAGCATTCTGCCACCAGGGGATATGTGAGTGTGGGAGTCACCATTTGTCACTGGCAGCAGTGTCACAAGTCACTAGACTTCCAGCTACCCGCTGACCTAGGCTGCCTTCTGCCCCAGGCAAGGTCCCGAATCCTTTATCCCAGATGCTGACACCTGGGCACTGGCGGACATTGATTTTTATCAACACAGAGGTCTGAGTGAGGGTCAGAGGGCCAGGTAGGTGAAGTGAAGGCCAGGTGGGCGGGGCTGAGGCTTCTTTGCCATCACCATAGAGACAGTCCCCCCACCGCAAGAGTGGGCGGAGCTTGGGATGGGCCTGGTGACAAGACTGAGCCAATGGCAGAGATCCGGCCCGCCAGGCAGATGACACAGGGCCCTCCATTGTGACCTATGACCCCTAGTGGCCACAGGATTTGAGCACGCCCCGGGAAAGGCTACGCAGGCACAAGGGAGCCCCTGGTGCGGACTGCTTCAGGGCATTGGCAGAGCACGCCAGGTACCTCTTTCCCACTTTCCTGAGGATATCAGTAGGCAAGGCATCCCCACTCAGCATCTCTTGCCTCTCTCTCTCTCTCTCTGCTTGTCTTCGTTCTCTGAAATCTCTTCCTTCTCCCCCTTGTCACTTCACACCTTGGAGTGCCTGACAGAGGGCCTAGAGACCAAAGAGCAAAGGGGGAAGGCCTCTGGCTCTACTGCTTGCCCATGGGGAGAGAAGTTCTGGGAGTCTATCTGGAAGGTCTAGAGAGTAGTGATTGATTGGGGAGCTACATCACGGGCGGACCTGGCCAGGTGAAGCTTGACATCACCGTGGGACCTGGCCAGGTGAAGCTCGCTGACAAGTGGCAGCCTCTCCGGAGACTACTAATTCCGCTCCTAACATTCCATGCAAATAACCGGCTGAGTGCCATGGGCAGAAAACATTGACACATACCTGCCAGAGGCCTATTCTGGGTCTGGAGAGTCCACCCTGGTCTCCCCTGCAACTCATCATCTCAGCACACACTTTGCCTGCACGCATGGAAACCGCCTCTCTCCACGAATGTCTTCACCTGCTAGGAAACACACGATGTCACTCAGCCAAAGGAGAGCACAGGCCAAGTCAACTGAAGCCCCCATTTTCAAGATTTTGCCCTCTGCTGCTCCACAGCCTCCGGTGGCACACTGCATGTGCGTCACTTCTCGGTAGACGAGGCCGAAATCCGGGCATCCAGGGCCCCAGCCGTCCAGAATCTACGGATGGCGGCATATGGATCACCTCTTTGCCTCGTACAGCAGGGAGGCCTGGGCCCTAGACTGGCTCCGCTAGAGCTCCAGGACCTCAGCTATTTTCCCTGACCTTTGGCCTGTGCCCTCCTGAGTGTGTCATCTCTACTTCCACTTCTCTTCCCACCACACTGAATCCGCCACCTGCGGATACCTGAGCGTGGACATCAACATCTATCACTGGCTGCAGTGTCACAGGTCACTAGGTGTCTAGGCTCAGGCTGACCTTGGCTGTCTTCTGCCCAGGCAAGGAACCTAATCCTTCCAAGGAAATGAGGACACGTGCTCACTGGCCGACATCCTTTCTTTCATCTACACAGCGGTCTAGATGAGGGGAAAGAGGCCAGGTAGGCCAGGTGAGGGCTGAGTGTGGGGCCTAAGGCTTCTTTCCCAATCACCATGGTGACAGCCACCGGAAGGCTGGGCGGAACTTCTGACGGGGACGAGTCACAAACACTCAGCCAATAAGAGAGGTCCAGCCTAACCGGCCAGTTCCGCAGAGCCCTCCATTTTACCCATGGACAGACAACGCCCCCTTGCGTCTTTGGCCACAAAATCCAGGGCACCCAGGGAATAACTTCACAGTAGGCAACCCCTGATGTCAACACGTTCGACACACTGGGACAGCAGGCAGGTACCTCTTTTCCACTTACGCTAGGATATCACTAGGCAAGGCGCCCTTCCTCAGCATCTGTGGCCTCTCACGTATGTGTTCACTCAGAGGAATCTCTTCATTCTACCCCTGAGACACATCACAAGTATGAGGGGCCTGAGAGAGAGCCTAGAGATGGAACGGGGGAGGCTTCTGGCTGTACTGCTTCCCCGTGGGGACAGAATAGCAGGTAGTCTCTCTGGAAGGTCTTAGCTTCTGTTGACTGACACGCGCAATACAGTAGGGGCGGACCCTGGCCAGGTGGAGCTTGTGGGCAGATGCAACCTCTCCGGCGACGAATAATTGCGCTGCTGCTTTGTATGGTGAAAACCTCCCCCCGCCAAGGGGCATGGGTAGAGAACATTGACCCACACCCGCCAGGGGCCTTTCCTGGGACTAAAGATCCCAACGTGGTCTCAACGTCGTCACCCTCTCAACACACACCTTTCCTGCACACGTAATCCTGCCTTTCTCCGTCAGGGCCCTATCCTACCAGGAAAAAAAGCAAGCCGCTCAAAGAGGCCGATGCCAGGGAAATCGAGGAAACACTGCCAGTTTCCAAATTTTTGCTGTCTACACGTCCCCGCCTCCGGTGCAAGGCTGCCTATGTGGCCGGGCTCCGAAGGCAAGGCCGAAATCCTGGCAGCCTGGGCCCCAGCAGTGCAATGGTTGATGGACGTGGGGACACGGATGACCTGTTCGCCACATACAGGAGGGATCCTTGGGCCCTTCACTGGCTCGCCATTCAGCTCCACGACGTCCACTACTGGCCCTGGCCTTTGCTTTGGCTGGTGCCCCATTAAACGTGTGCTCCGGAGCCATGTTTCTCCACCCATCACTAGCATTCTGCCACCAGGGGATATGTGAGTGTGGGAGTCACCATTTGTCACTGGCAGCAGTGTCACAAGTCACTAGACTTCCAGCTACCCGCTGACCTAGGCTGCCTTCTGCCCCAGGCAAGGTCCCGAATCCTTTATCCCAGATGCTGACACCTGGACACTGGCGGACATTGATTTTTATCAACACAGAGGTCTGAGTGAGGGTCAGAGGGCCAGGTAGGTGAAGTGAAGGCCAGGTGGGCGGGGCTGAGGCTTC
This sequence comes from Loxodonta africana, assembly GCF_030014295.1. Lineage (NCBI taxonomy): Eukaryota > Metazoa > Chordata > Mammalia > Proboscidea > Elephantidae > Loxodonta > Loxodonta africana. Next base: position 254,321 of record NW_026974930.1, on the reverse strand, counting down.
TTTGCCATCACCATAGAGACAGTCCCCCCACCGCAAGAGTGGGCGGAGCTTGGGATGGGCCTGGTGACAAGACTGAGCCAATGGCAGAGATCCGGCCCGCCAGGCAGATGACACAGGGCCCTCCATTGTGACCTATGACCCCTAGTGGCCACAGGATTTGAGCACGCCCCGGGAAAGGCTACGCAGGCACAAGGGAGCCCCTGGTGCGGACTGCTTCAGGGCATTGGCAGAGCACGCCAGGTACCTCTTTCCCACTTTCCTGAGGATATCAGTAGGCAAGGCATCCCCACTCAGCATCTCTTGCCTCTCTCTCTCTCTCTCTGCTTGTCTTCGTTCTCTGAAATCTCTTCCTTCTCCCCCTTGTCACTTCACACCTTGGAGTGCCTGACAGAGGGCCTAGAGACCAAAGAGCAAAGGGGGAAGGCCTCTGGCTCTACTGCTTGCCCATGGGGAGAGAAGTTCTGGGAGTCTATCTGGAAGGTCTAGAGAGTAGTGATTGATTGGGGAGCTACATCACGGGCGGACCTGGCCAGGTGAAGCTTGACATCACCGTGGGACCTGGCCAGGTGAAGCTCGCTGACAAGTGGCAGCCTCTCCGGAGACTACTAATTCCGCTCCTAACATTCCATGCAAATAACCGGCTGAGTGCCATGGGCAGAAAACATTGACACATACCTGCCAGAGGCCTATTCTGGGTCTGGAGAGTCCACCCTGGTCTCCCCTGCAACTCATCATCTCAGCACACACTTTGCCTGCACGCATGGAAACCGCCTCTCTCCACGAATGTCTTCACCTGCTAGGAAACACACGATGTCACTCAGCCAAAGGAGAGCACAGGCCAAGTCAACTGAAGCCCCCATTTTCAAGATTTTGCCCTCTGCTGCTCCACAGCCTCCGGTGGCACACTGCATGTGCGTCACTTCTCGGTAGACGAGGCCGAAATCCGGGCATCCAGGGCCCCAGCCGTCCAGAATCTACGGATGGCGGCATATGGATCACCTCTTTGCCTCGTACAGCAGGGAGGCCTGGGCCCTAGACTGGCTCCGCTAGAGCTCCACGACCTCAGCTATTTTCCCTGACCTTTGGCCTGTGCCCTCCTGAGTGTGTCATCTCTACTTCCACTTCTCTTCCCACCACACTGAATCCGCCACCTGCGCATACCTGAGCGTGGACATCAACATCTATCACTGGCTGCAGTGTCACAGGTCACTAGGTGTCTAGGCTCAGGCTGACCTTGGCTGTCTTCTGCCCAGGCAAGGAACCTAATCCTTCCAAGGAAATCAGGACACGTGCTCACTGGCCGACATCCTTTCTTTCATCCACACAGCGGTCTAGATGAGGGGAAAGAGGCCAGATAGGCCAGGTGAGGGCTGAGTGTGGGGCCTAAGGCTTCTTTCCCAATCACCATGCTGACAGCCACCGGAAGGCTGGGCGGAACTTCGGACGGGGACGAGTCACAAACACTCAGCCAATAGGAGAGGTCCAGCCTAACCGGCCAGTTCCGCAGAGCCCTCCATTTTACCCATGGACAGACAACGCCCCCTTGCGTCTTTGGCCACAAAATCCAGGGCACCCAGGGAATAACTTCACAGTAGGCAACCCCTGATGTCAACACGTTCGACACACTGGGACAGCAGGCAGGTACCTCTTTTCCACTTACGCTAGGATATCACTAGGCAAGGCGCCCTTCCTCAGCATCTCTGGCCTCTCACGTATGTGTTCACTCAGAGGAATCTCTTCATTCTACCCCTGAGACACATCACAAGTATGAGGGGCCTGAGAGAGAGCCTAGAGATGGAACGGGGGAGGCTTCTGGCTGTACTGCTTCCCCGTGGGGACAGAATAGCAGGTAGTCTCTCTGGAAGGTCTTAGCTTCTGTTGACTGACACGCGCAATACAGTAGGGGCGGACCCTGGCCAGGGGGAGCTTGTGGGCAGATGCAACCTCTCCGGCGACGAATAATTGCGCTGCTGCTTTGTATGGTGAAAACCTCCCCCCGCCAAGGGGGATGGGTAGAGAACATTGACCCACACCCGCCAGGGGCCTTTCCTGGGACTAAAGATCCCAACGTGGTCTCAACGTCGTCACCCTCTCAACACACACCTTTCCTGCACACGTAATCCTGCCTTTCTCCGTCAGGGCCCTATGCTACCAGGAAAAAAAGCAAGCCGCTCAAAGAGGCCGATGCCAGGGAAATCGAGGAAACACTGCCAGTTTCCAAATTTTTGCTGTCTACACGTCCCCGCCTCCGGTGCAAGGCTGCCTATGTGGCCGGGCTCCGAAGGCAAGGCCGAAATCCTGGCAGCCTGGGCCCCAGCAGTGCAATGGTTCCTGGACGTGGGGACACGGATGACCTGTTCGCCACATACAGGAGGGATCCTTGGGCCCTTCACTGGCTCGCCATTCAGCTCCACGACGTCCACTACTGGCCCTGGCCTTTGCTTTGGCTGGTGCCCCATTAAACGTGTGCTCCGGAGCCATGTTTCTCCACCCATCACTAGCATTCTGCCACCAGGGGATATGTGAGTGTGGGAGTCACCATTTGTCACTGGCAGCAGTGTCACAAGTCACTAGACTTCCAGCTACCCGCTGACCTAGGCTGCCTTCTGCCCCAGGCAAGGTCCCGAATCCTTTATCCCAGATGCTGACACCTGGGCACTGGCGGACATTGATTTTTATCAACACAGAGGTCTGAGTGAGGGTCAGAGGGCCAGGTAGGTGAAGTGAAGGCCAGGTGGGCGGGGCTGAGGCTTCTTTGCCATCACCATAGAGACAGTCCCCCCACCGCAAGAGTGGGCGGAGCTTGGGATGCGCCTGCTGACAAGACTGAGCCAATGGCAGAGATCCGGCCCGCCAGGCAGATGACACAGGGCCCTCCATTGTGACCTATGACCCCTAGTGGCCACAGGATTTGAGCACGCCCCGGGAAAGGCTACGCAGGCACAAGGGAGCCCCTGGTGCGGACTGCTTCAGGGCATTGGCAGAGCACGCCAGGTACCTCTTTCCCACTTTCCTGAGGATATCAGTAGGCAAGGCATCCCCACTCAGCATCTCTTGCCTCTCTCTCTCTCTCTCTGCTTGTCTTCGTTCTCTGAAATCTCTTCCTTCTCCCCCTTGTCACTTCACACCTTGGAGTGCCTGACAGAGGGCCTAGAGACCAAAGAGCAAAGGGGGAAGGCCTCTGGCTCTACTGCTTGCCAGATGGGGAGAGAAGTTCTGGGAGTCTATCTGGAAGGTCTAGAGAGTAGTGATTGATTGGGGAGCTACATCACGGGCGGACCTGGCCAGGTGAAGCTTGACATCACCGTGGGACCTGGCCAGGTGAAGCTCGCTGACAAGTGGCAGCCTCTCCGGAGACTACTAATTCCGCTCCTAACATTCCATGCAAATAACCGGCTGAGTGCCATGGGCAGAAAACATTGACACATACCTGCCAGAGGCCTATTCTGGGTCTGGAGAGTCCACCCTGGTCTCCCCTGCAACTCATCATCTCAGCACACACTTTGCCTGCACGCATGGAAACCGCCTCTCTCCACGAATGTCTTCACCTGCTAGGAAACACACGATGTCACTCAGCCAAAGGAGAGCACAGGCCAAGTCAACTGAAGCCCCCATTTTCAAGATTTTGCCCTCTGCTGCTCCACAGCCTCCGGTGGCACACTGCATGTGCGTCACTTCTCGGTAGACGAGGCCGAAATCCGGGCATCCAGGGCCCCAGCCGTCCAGAATCTACGGATGGCGGCATATGGATCACCTCTTTGCCTCGTACAGCAGGGAGGCCTGGGCCCTAGACTGGCTCCGCTAGAGCTCCACGACCTCAGCTATTTTCCCTGACCTTTGGCCTGTGCCCTCCTGAGTGTGTCATCTCTACTTCCACTTCTCTTCCCACCACACTGAATCCGCCACCTGCGGATACCTGAGCGTGGACATCAACATCTATCACTGGCTGCAGTGTCACAGGTCACTAGGTGTCTAGGCTCAGGCTGACCTTGGCTGTCTTCTGCCCAGGCAAGGAACCTAATCCTTCCAAGGAAATCAGGACACGTGCTCACTGGCCGACATCCTTACTTTCATCTACACAGCGGTCTAGATGAGGGGAAAGAGGCCAGGTAGGCCAGGTGAGGGCTGAGTGTGGGGCCTAAGGCTTCTTTCCCAATCACCATGGTGACAGCCACCGGAAGGCTGGGCGGAACTTCTGACGGGGACGAGTCACAAACACTCAGCCAATAAGAGAGGTCCAGCCTAACCGGCCAGTTCCGCAGAGCCCTCCATTTTACCCATGGACAGACAACGCCCCCTTGCGTCTTTGGCCACAAAATCCAGGGCACCCAGGGAATAACTTCACAGTAGGCAACCCCTGATGTGAACACGTTCGACACACTGGGACAGCAGGCAGGTACCTCTTTTCCACTTACGCTAGGATATCACTAGGCAAGGCGCCCTTCCTCAGCATCTCTGGCCTCTCACGTATGTGTTCACTCAGAGGAATCTCTTCATTCTACCCCTGAGACACATCACAAGTATGAGGGGCCTGAGAGAGAGCCTAGAGATGGAACGGGGGAGGCTTCTGGCTGTACTGCTTCCCCGTGGGGACAGAATAGCAGGTAGTCTCTCTGGAAGGTCTTAGCTTCTGTTGACTGACACGCGCAATACAGTAGGGGCGGACCCTGGCCAGGTGGAGCTTGTGGGCAGATGCAACCTCTCCGGCGACGAATAATTGCGCTGCTGCTTTGTATGGTGAAAACCTCCCCCCGCCAAGGGGCATGGGTAGAGAACATTGACCCACACCCGCCAGGGGCCTTTCCTGGGACTAAAGATCCCAACGTGGTCTCAACGTCGTCACCCTCTCAACACACACCTTTCCTGCACACGTAATCCTGCCTTTCTCCGTCAGGGCCCTATCCTACCAGGAAAAAAAGCAAGCCGCTCAAAGAGGCCGATGCCAGGGAAATCGAGGAAACACTGCCAGTTTCCAAATTTTTGCTGTCTACACGTCCCCGCCTCCGGTGCAAGGCTGCCTATGTGGCCGGGCTCCGAAGGCAAGGCCGAAATCCTGGCAGCCTGGGCCCCAGCAGTGCAATGGTTCATGGACGTGGGGACACGGATGACCTGTTCGCCACATACAGGAGGGATCCTTGGGCCCTTCACTGGCTCGCCATTCAGCTCCACGACGTCCACTACTGGCCCTGGCCTTTGCTTTGGCTGGTGCCCCATTAAACGTGTGCTCCGGAGCCATGTTTCTCCACCCATCACTAGCATTCTGCCACCAGGGGATATGTGAGTGTGGGAGTCACCATTTGTCACTGGCAGCAGTGTCACAAGTCACTAGACTTCCAGCTACCCGCTGACCTAGGCTGCCTTCTGCCCCAGGCAAGGTCCCGAATCCTTTATCCCAGATGCTGACACCTGGGCACTGGCGGACATTGATTTTTATCAACACAGAGGTCTGAGTGAGGGTCAGAGGGCCAGGTAGGTGAAGTGAAGGCCAGGTGGGCGGGGCTGAGGCTTCTTTGCCATCACCATAGAGACAGTCCCCCCACCGCAAGAGTGGGCGGAGCTTGGGATGCGCCTGCTGACAAGACTGAGCCAATGGCAGAGATCCGGCCCGCCAGGCAGATGACACAGGGCCCTCCATTGTGACCTATGACCCCTAGTGGCCACAGGATTTGAGCACGCCCCGGGAAAGGCTACGCAGGCACAAGGGAGCCCCTGGTGCGGACTGCTTCAGGGCATTGGCAGAGCACGCCAGGTACCTCTTTCCCACTTTCCTGAGGATATCAGTAGGCAAGGCATCCCCACTCAGCATCTCTTGCCTCTCTCTCTCTCTCTCTGCTTGTCTTCGTTCTCTGAAATCTCTTCCTTCTCCCCCTTGTCACTTCACACCTTGGAGTGCCTGACAGAGGGCCTAGAGACCAAAGAGCAAAGGGGGAAGGCCTCTGGCTCTACTGCTTGCCCATGGGGAGAGAAGTTCTGGGAGTCTATCTGGAAGGTCTAGAGAGTAGTGATTGATTGGGGAGCTACATCACGGGCGGACCTGGCCAGGTGAAGCTTGACATCACCGTGGGACCTGGCCAGGTGAAGCTCGCTGACAAGTGGCAGCCTCTCCGGAGACTACTAATTCCGCTCCTAACATTCCATGCAAATAACCGGCTGAGTGCCATGGGCAGAAAACATTGACACATACCTGCCAGAGGCCTATTCTGGGTCTGGAGAGTCCACCCTGGTCTCCCCTGCAACTCATCATCTCAGCACACACTTTGCCTGCACGCATGGAAACCGCCTCTCTCCACGAATGTCTTCACCTGCTAGGAAACACACGATGTCACTCAGCCAAAGGAGAGCACAGGCCAAGTCAACTGAAGCCCCCATTTTCAAGATTTTGCCCTCTGCTGCTCCACAGCCTCCGGTGGCACACTGCATGTGCGTCACTTCTCGGTAGACGAGGCCGAAATCCGGGCATCCAGGGCCCCAGCCGTCCAGAATCTACGGATGGCGGCATATGGATCACCTCTTTGCCTCGTACAGCAGGGAGGCCTGGGCCCTAGACTGGCTCCGCTAGAGCTCCACGACCTCAGCTATTTTCCCTGACCTTTGGCCTGTGCCCTCCTGAGTGTGTCATCTCTACTTCCACTTCTCTTCCCACCACACTGAATCCGCCACCTGCGGATACCTGAGCGTGGACATCAACATCTATCACTGGCTGCAGTGTCACAGGTCACTAGGTGTCTAGGCTCAGGCTGACCTTGGCTGTCTTCTGCCCAGGCAAGGAACCTAATCCTTCCAAGGAAATCAGGACACGTGCTCACTGGCCGACATCCTTTCTTTCATCCACACAGCGGTCTAGATGAGGGGAAAGAGGCCAGATAGGCCAGGTGAGGGCTGAGTGTGGGGCCTAAGGCTTCTTTCCCAATCACCATGCTGACAGCCACCGGAAGGCTGGGCGGAACTTCTGACGGGGACGAGTCACAAACACTCAGCCAATAGGAGAGGTCCAGCCTAACCGGCCAGTTCCGCAGAGCCCTCCATTTTACCCATGGACAGACAACGCCCCCTTGCGTCTTTGGCCACAAAATCCAGGGCACCCAGGGAATAACTTCACAGTAGGCAACCCCTGATGTCAACACGTTCGACACACTGGGACAGCAGGCAGGTACCTCTTTTCCACTTACGCTAGGATATCACTAGGCAAGGCGCCCTTCCTCAGCATCTCTGGCCTCTCACGTATGTGTTCACTCAGAGGAATCTCTTCATTCTACCCCTGAGACACATCACAAGTATGAGGGGCCTGAGAGAGAGCCTAGAGATGGAACGGGGGAGGCTTCTGGCTGTACTGCTTCCCCGTGGGGACAGAATAGCAGGTAGTCTCTCTGGAAGGTCTTAGCTTCTGTTGACTGACACGCGCAATACAGTAGGGGCGGACCCTGGCCAGGGGGAGCTTGTGGGCAGATGCAACCTCTCCGGCGACGAATAATTGCGCTGCTGCTTTGTATGGTGAAAACCTCCCCCCGCCAAGGGGGATGGGTAGAGAACATTGACCCACACCCGCCAGGGGCCTTTCCTGGGACTAAAGATCCCAACGTGGTCTCAACGTCGTCACCCTCTCAACACACACCTTTCCTGCACACGTAATCCTGCCTTTCTCCGTCAGGGCCCTATGCTACCAGGAAAAAAAGCAAGCCGCTCAAAGAGGCCGATGCCAGGGAAATCGAGGAAACACTGCCAGTTTCCAAATTTTTGCTGTCTACACGTCCCCGCCTCCGGTGCAAGGCTGCCTATGTGGCCGGGCTCCGAAGGCAAGGCCGAAATCCTGGCAGCCTGGGCCCCAGCAGTGCAATGGTTGATGGACGTGGGGACACGGATGACCTGTTCGCCACATACAGGAGGGATCCTTGGGCCCTTCACTGGCTCGCCATTCAGCTCCACGACGTCCACTACTGGCCCTGGCCTTTGCTTTGGCTGGTGCCCCATTAAACGTGTGCTCCGGAGCCATGTTTCTCCACCCATCACTAGCATTCTGCCACCAGGGGATATGTGAGTGTGGGAGTCACCATTTGTCACTGGCAGCAGTGTCACAAGTCACTAGACTTCCAGCTACCCGCTGACCTAGGCTGCCTTCTGCCCCAGGCAAGGTCCCGAATCCTTTATCCCAGATGCTGACACCTGGGCACTGGCGGACATTGATTTTTATCAACACAGAGGTCTGAGTGAGGGTCAGAGGGCCAGGTAGGTGAAGTGAAGGCCAGGTGGGCGGGGCTGAGGCTTCTTTGCCATCACCATAGAGACAGTCCCCCCACCGCAAGAGTGGGCGGAGCTTGGGATGGGCCTGGTGACAAGACTGAGCCAATGGCAGAGATCCGGCCCGCCAGGCAGATGACACAGGGCCCTCCATTGTGACCTATGACCCCTAGTGGCCACAGGATTTGAGCACGCCCCGGGAAAGGCTACGCAGGCACAAGGGAGCCCCTGGTGCGGACTGCTTCAGGGCATTGGCAGAGCACGCCAGGTACCTCTTTCCCACTTTCCTGAGGATATCAGTAGGCAAGGCATCCCCACTCAGCATCTCTTGCCTCTCTCTCTCTCTCTCTGCTTGTCTTCGTTCTCTGAAATCTCTTCCTTCTCCCCCTTGTCACTTCACACCTTGGAGTGCCTGACAGAGGGCCTAGAGACCAAAGAGCAAAGGGGGAAGGCCTCTGGCTCTACTGCTTGCCCATGGGGAGAGAAGTTCTGGGAGTCTATCTGGAAGGTCTAGAGAGTAGTGATTGATTGGGGAGCTACATCACGGGCGGACCTGGCCAGGTGAAGCTTGACATCACCGTGGGACCTGGCCAGGTGAAGCTCGCTGACAAGTGGCAGCCTCTCCGGAGACTACTAATTCCGCTCCTAACATTCCATGCAAATAACCGGCTGAGTGCCATGGGCAGAAAACATTGACACATACCTGCCAGAGGCCTATTCTGGGTCTGGAGAGTCCACCCTGGTCTCCCCTGCAACTCATCATCTCAGCACACACTTTGCCTGCACGCATGGAAACCGCCTCTCTCCACGAATGTCTTCACCTGCTAGGAAACACACGATGTCACTCAGCCAAAGGAGAGCACAGGCCAAGTCAACTGAAGCCCCCATTTTCAAGATTTTGCCCTCTGCTGCTCCACAGCCTCCGGTGGCACACTGCATGTGCGTCACTTCTCGGTAGACGAGGCCGAAATCCGGGCATCCAGGGCCCCAGCCGTCCAGAATCTACGGATGGCGGCATATGGATCACCTCTTTGCCTCGTACAGCAGGGAGGCCTGGGCCCTAGACTGGCTCCGCTAGAGCTCCACGACCTCAGCTATTTTCCCTGACCTTTGGCCTGTGCCCTCCTGAGTGTGTCATCTCTACTTCCACTTCTCTTCCCACCACACTGAATCCGCCACCTGCGCATACCTGAGCGTGGACATCAACATCTATCACTGGCTGCAGTGTCACAGGTCACTAGGTGTCTAGGCTCAGGCTGACCTTGGCTGTCTTCTGCCCAGGCAAGGAACCTAATCCTTCCAAGGAAATCAGGACACGTGCTCACTGGCCGACATCCTTTCTTTCATCCACACAGCGGTCTAGATGAGGGGAAAGAGGCCAGATAGGCCAGGTGAGGGCTGAGTGTGGGGCCTAAGGCTTCTTTCCCAATCACCATGCTGACAGCCACCGGAAGGCTGGGCGGAACTTCTGACGGGGACGAGTCACAAACACTCAGCCAATAGGAGAGGTCCAGCCTAACCGGCCAGTTCCGCAGAGCCCTCCATTTTACCCATGGACAGACAACGCCCCCTTGCGTCTTTGGCCACAAAATCCAGGGCACCCAGGGAATAACTTCACAGTAGGCAACCCCTGATGTCAACACGTTCGACACACTGGGACAGCAGGCAGGTACCTCTTTTCCACTTACGCTAGGATATCACTAGGCAAGGCGCCCTTCCTCAGCATCTCTGGCCTCTCACGTATGTGTTCACTCAGAGGAATCTCTTCATTCTACCCCTGAGACACATCACAAGTATGAGGGGCCTGAGAGAGAGCCTAGAGATGGAACGGGGGAGGCTTCTGGCTGTACTGCTTCCCCATGGGGACAGAATAGCAGGTAGTCTCTCTGGAAGGTCTTAGCTTCTGTTGACTGACACGCGCAATACAGTAGGGGCGGACCCTGGCATAGAGAGATAGTATTGCAGATGCAACCTCTCCGGCGACGAATAATTGCGCTGCTGCTTTGTATGGTGAAAACCTCCCCCCGCCAAGGGGGATGGGTAGAGAACATTGACCCACACCCGCCAGGGGCCTTTCCTGGGACTAAAGATCCCAACGTGGTCTCAACGTCGTCACCCTCTCAACACACACCTTTCCTGCACACGTAATCCTGCCTTTCTCTGTCAGGGCCCTATGCTACCAGGAAAAAAAGCAAGCCGCTCAAAGAGGCCGATGCCAGGGAAATCGAGGAAACACTGCCAGTTTCCAAATTTTTGCTGTCTACACGTCCCCGCCTCCGGTGCAAGGCTGCCTATGTGGCCGGGCTCCGAAGGCAAGGCCGAAATCCTGGCAGCCTGGGCCCCAGCAGTGCAATGGTTCCTGGACGTGGGGACACGGATGACCTGTTCGCCACATACAGGAGGGATCCTTGGGCCCTTCACTGGCTCGCCATTCAGCTCCACGACGTCCACTACTGGCCCTGGCCTTTGCTTTGGCTGGTGCCCCATTAAACGTGTGCTCCGGAGCCATGTTTCTCCACCCATCACTAGCATTCTGCCACCAGGGGATATGTGAGTGTGGGAGTCACCATTTGTCACTGGCAGCAGTGTCACAAGTCACTAGACTTCCAGCTACCCGCTGACCTAGGCTGCCTTCTGCCCCAGGCAAGGTCCCGAATCCTTTATCCCAGATGCTGACACCTGGGCACTGGCGGACATTGATTTTTATCAACACAGAGGTCTGAGTGAGGGTCAGAGGGCCAGGTAGGTGAAGTGAAGGCCAGGTGGGCGGGGCTGAGGCTTCTTTGCCATCACCATAGAGACAGTCCCCCCACCGCAAGAGTGGGCGGAGCTTGGGATGCGCCTGCTGACAAGACTGAGCCAATGGCAGAGATCCGGCCCGCCAGGCAGATGACACAGGGCCCTCCATTGTGACCTATGACCCCTAGTGGCCACAGGATTTGAGCACGCCCCGGGAAAGGCTACGCAGGCACAAGGGAGCCCCTGGTGCGGACTGCTTCAGGGCATTGGCAGAGCACGCCAGGTACCTCTTTCCCACTTTCCTGAGGATATCAGTAGGCAAGGCATCCCCACTCAGCATCTCTTGCCTCTCTCTGTCTCTCTCTGCTTGTCTTCGTTCTCTGAAATCTCTTCCTTCTCCCCCTTGTCACTTCACACCTTGGAGTGCCTGACAGAGGGCCTAGAGACCAAAGAGCAAAGGGGGAAGGCCTCTGGCTCTACTGCTTGCCCATGGGGAGAGAAGTTCTTTGGGAGTCTATCTGGAAGGTCTAGAGAGTAGTGATTGATTGGGGAGCTACATCACGGGCGGACCTGGCCAGGTGAAGCTTGACATCACCGTGGGACCTGGCCAGGTGAAGCTCGCTGACAAGTGGCAGCCTCTCCGGAGACTACTAATTCCGCTCCTAACATTCCATGCAAATAACCGGCTGAGTGCCATGGGCAGAAAACATTGACACATACCTGCCAGAGGCCTATTCTGGGTCTGGAGAGTCCACCCTGGTCTCCCCTGCAACTCATCATCTCAGCACACACTTTGCCTGCACGCATGGAAACCGCCTCTCTCCACGAATGTCTTCACCTGCTAGGAAACACACGATGTCACTCAGCCAAAGGAGAGCACAGGCCAAGTCAACTGAAGCCCCCATTTTCAAGATTTTGCCCTCTGCTGCTCCACAGCCTCCGGTGGCACACTGCATGTGCGTCACTTCTCGGTAGACGAGGCCGAAATCCGGGCATCCAGGGCCCCAGCCGTCCAGAATCTACGGATGGCGGCATATGGATCACCTCTTTGCCTCGTACAGCAGGGAGGCCTGGGCCCTAGACTGGCTCCGCTAGAGCTCCACGACCTCAGCTATTTTCCCTGACCTTTGGCCTGTGCCCTCCTGAGTGTGTCATCTCTACTTCCACTTCTCTTCCCACCACACTGAATCCGCCACCTGCGCATACCTGAGCGTGGACATCAACATCTATCACTGGCTGCAGTGTCACAGGTCACTAGGTGTCTAGGCTCAGGCTGACCTTGGCTGTCTTCTGCCCAGGCAAGGAACCTAATCCTTCCAAGGAAATGAGGACACGTGCTCACTGGCCGACATCCTTTCTTTCATCTACACAGCGGTCTAGATGAGGGGAAAGAGGCCAGGTAGGCCAGGTGAGGGCTGTGTGGGGCCTAAGGCTTCTTTCCCAATCACCATGCTGACAGCCACCGGAAGGCTGGGCGGAACTTCTGACGGGGACGAGTCACAAACACTCAGCCAATAGGAGAGGTCCAGCCTAACCGGCCAGTTCCGCAGAGCCCTCCATTTTACCCATGGACAGACAACGCCCCCTTGCGTCTTTGGCCACAAAATCCAGGGCACCCAGGGAATAACTTCACAGTAGGCAACCCCTGATGTCAACACGTTCGACACACTGGGACAGCAGGCAGGTACCTCTTTTCCACTTACGCTAGGATATCACTAGGCAAGGCGCCCTTCCTCAGCATCTCTGGCCTCTCACGTATGTGTTCACTCAGAGGAATCTCTTCATTCTACCCCTGAGACACATCACAAGTATGAGGGGCCTGAGAGAGAGCCTAGAGATGGAACGGGGGAGGCTTCTGGCTGTACTGCATCCCCGTGGGGACAGAATAGCAGGTAGTCTCTCTGGAAGGTCTTAGCTTCTGTTGACTGACACGCGCAATACAGTAGGGGCGGACCCTGGCCAGGTGGAGCTTGTGGGCAGATGCAACCTCTCCGGCGACGAATAATTGCGCTGCTGCTTTGTATGGTGAAAACCTCCCCCCGCCAAGGGGCATGGGTAGAGAACATTGACCCACACCCGCCAGGGGCCTTTCCTGGGACTAAAGATCCCAACGTGGTCTCAACGTCGTCACCCTCTCAACACACACCTTTCCTGCACACGTAATCCTGCCTTTCTCCGTCAGGGCCCTATCCTACCAGGAAAAAAAGCAAGCCGCTCAAAGAGGCCGATGCCAGGGAAATCGAGGAAACACTGCCAGTTTCCAAATTTTTGCTGTCTACACGTCCCCGCCTCCGGTGCAAGGCTGCCTATGTGGCCGGGCTCCGAAGGCAAGGCCGAAATCCTGGCAGCCTGGGCCCCAGCAGTGCAATGGTTGATGGACGTGGGGACACGGATGACCTGTTCGCCACATACAGGAGGGATCCTTGGGCCCTTCACTGGCTCGCCATTCAGCTCCACGACGTCCACTACTGGCCCTGGCCTTTGCTTTGGCCGGTGCCCCATTAAACGTGTGCTCCGGAGCGATGTTTCTCCACCCATCACTAGCATTCTGCCACCAGGGGATATGTGAGTGTGGGAGTCACCATTTGTCACTGGCAGCAGTGTCACAAGTCACTAGACTTCCAGCTACCCGCTGACCTAGGCTGCCTTCTGCCCCAGGCAAGGTCCCGAATCCTTTATCCCAGATGCTGACACCTGGGCACTGGCGGACATTGATTTTTATCAACACAGAGGTCTGAGTGAGGGTCAGAGGGCCAGGTAGGTGAAGTGAAGGCCAGGTGGGCGGGGCTGAGGCTTCTTTGCCATCACCATAGAGACAGTCCCCCCACCGCAAGAGTGGGCGGAGCTTGGGATGGGCCTGGTGACAAGACTGAGCCAATGGCAGAGATCCGGCCCGCCAGGCAGATGACACAGGGCCCTCCATTGTGACCTATGACCCCTAGTGGCCACAGGATTTGAGCACGCCCCGGGAAAGGCTACGCAGGCACAAGGGAGCCCCTGGTGCGGACTGCTTCAGGGCATTGGCACAGCACGCCAGGTACCTCTTTCCCACTTTCCTGAGGATATCAGTAGGCAAGGCATCCCCACTCAGCATCTCTTGCCTCTCTCTGTCTCTCTCTGCTTGTCTTCGTTCTCTGAAATCTCTTCCTTCTCCCCCTTGTCACTTCACACCTTGGAGTGCCTGACAGAGGGCCTAGAGACCAAAGAGCAAAGGGGGGAAGGCCTCTGGCTCTACTGCTTGCCCATGGGGAGAGAAGTTCTGGGAGTCTATCTGGAAGGTCTAGAGAGTAGTGATTGATTGGGGAGCTACATCACGGGCGGACCTGGCCAGGTGAAGCTTGACATCACCGTGGGACCTGGCCAGGTGAAGCTCGCTGACAAGTGGCAGCCTCTCCGGAGACTACTAATTCCGCTCCTAACATTCCATGCAAATAACCGGCTGAGTGCCATGGGCAGAAAACATTGACACATACCTGCCAGAGGCCTATTCTGGGTCTGGAGAGTCCACCCTGGTCTCCCCTGCAACTCATCATCTCAGCACACACTTTGCCTGCACGCATGGAAACCGCCTCTCTCCACGAATGTCTTCACCTGCTAGGAAACACACGATGTCACTCAGCCAAAGGAGAGCACAGGCCAAGTCAACTGAAGCCCCCATTTTCAAGATTTTGCCCTCTGCTGCTCCACAGCCTCCGGTGGCACACTGCATGTGCGTCACTTCTCGGTAGACGAGGCCGAAATCCGGGCATCCAGGGCCCCAGCCGTCCAGAATCTACGGATGGCGGCATATGGATCACCTCTTTGCCTCGTACAGCAGGGAGGCCTGGGCCCTAGACTGGCTCCGCTAGAGCTCCACGACCTCAGCTATTTTCCCTGACCTTTGGCCTGTGCCCTCCTGAGTGTGTCATCTCTACTTCCACTTCTCTTCCCACCACACTGAATCCGCCACCTGCGCATACCTGAGCGTGGACATCAACATCTATCACTGGCTGCAGTGTCACAGGTCACTAGGTGTCTAGGCTCAGGCTGACCTTGGCTGTCTTCTGCCCAGGCAAGGAACCTAATCCTTCCAAGGAAATCAGGACACGTGCTCACTGGCCGACATCCTTTCTTTCATCCACACAGCGGTCTAGATGAGGGGAAAGAGGCCAGATAGGCCAGGTGAGGGCTGAGTGTGGGGCCTAAGGCTTCTTTCCCAATCACCATGGTGACAGCCACCGGAAGGCTGGGCGGAACTTCTGACGGGGACGAGTCACAAACACTCAGCCAATAGGAGAGGTCCAGCCTAACCGGCCAGTTCCGCAGAGCCCTCCATTTTACCCATGGACAGACAACGGCCCCTTGCGTCTTTGGCCACAAAATCCAGGGCACCCAGGGAATAACTTCACAGTAGGCAACCCCTGATGTGAACACGTTCGACACACTGGGACAGCAGGCAGGTACCTCTTTTCCACTTACGCTAGGATATCACTAGGCAAGGCGCCCTTCCTCAGCATCTGTGGCCTCTCACGTATGTGTTCACTCAGAGGAATCTCTTCATTCTACCCCTGAGACACATCACAAGTATGAGGGGCCTGAGAGAGAGCCTAGAGATGGAACGGGGGAGGCTTCTGGCTGTACTGCTTCCCCGTGGGGACAGAATAGCAGGTAGTCTCTCTGGAAGGTCTTAGCTTCTGTTGACTGACACGCGCAATACAGTAGGGGCGGACCCTGGCCAGGTGGAGCTTGTGGGCAGATGCAACCTCTCCGGCGACGAATAATTGCGCTGCTGCTTTGTATGGTGAAAACCTCCCCCCGCCAAGGGGCATGGGTAGAGAACATTGACCCACACCCGCCAGGGGCCTTTCCTGGGACTAAAGATCCCAACGTGGTCTCAACGTCGTCACCCTCTCAACACACACCTTTCCTGCACACGTAATCCTGCCTTTCTCCGTCAGGGCCCTATCCTACCAGGAAAAAAAGCAAGCCGCTCAAAGAGGCCGATGCCAGGGAAATCGAGGAAACACTGCCAGTTTCCAAATTTTTGCTGTCTACACGTCCCCGCCTCCGGTGCAAGGCTGCCTATGTGGCTGGGCTCCGAAGGCAAGGCCGAAATCCTGGCAGCCTGGGCCCCAGCAGTGCAATGGTTCATGGACGTGGGGACACGGATGACCTGTTCGCCACATACAGGAGGGATCCTTGGGCCCTTCACTGGCTCGCCATTCAGCTCCACGACGTCCACTACTGGCCCTGGCCTTTGCTTTGGCTGGTGCCCCATTAAACGTGTGCTCCGGAGCCATGTTTCTCCACCCATCACTAGCATTCTGCCACCAGGGGATATGTGAGTGTGGGAGTCACCATTTGTCACTGGCAGCAGTGTCACAAGTCACTAGACTTCCAGCTACCCGCTGACCTAGGCTGCCTTCTGCCCCAGGCAAGGTCCCGAATCCTTTATCCCAGATGCTGACACCTGGGCACTGGCGGACATTGATTTTTATCAACACAGAGGTCTGAGTGAGGGTCAGAGGGCCAGGTAGGTGAAGTGAAGGCCAGGTGGGCGGGGCTGAGGCTTCTTTGCCATCACCATAGAGACAGTCCCCCCACCGCAAGAGTGGGCGGAGCTTGGGATGGGCCTGGTGACAAGACTGAGCCAATGGCAGAGATCCGGCCCGCCAGGCAGATGACACAGGGCCCTCCATTGTGACCTATGACCCCTAGTGGCCACAGGATTTGAGCACGCCCCGGGAAAGGCTACGCAGGCACAAGGGAGCCCCTGGTGCGGACTGCTTCAGGGCATTGGCAGAGCACGCCAGGTACCTCTTTCCCACTTTCCTGAGGATATCAGTAGGCAAGGCATCCCCACTCAGCATCTCTTGCCTCTCTCTCTCTCTCTCTGCTTGTCTTCGTTCTCTGAAATCTCTTCCTTCTCCCCCTTGTCACTTCACACCTTGGAGTGCCTGACAGAGGGCCTAGAGACCAAAGAGCAAAGGGGGAAGGCCTCTGGCTCTACTGCTTGCCCATGGGGAGAGAAGTTCTGGGAGTCTATCTGGAAGGTCTAGAGAGTAGTGATTGATTGGGGAGCTACATCACGGGCGGACCTGGCCAGGTGAAGCTTGACATCACCGTGGGACCTGGCCAGGTGAAGCTCGCTGACAAGTGGCAGCCTCTCCGGAGACTACTAATTCTGCTCCTAACATTCCATGCAAATAACCGGCTGAGTGCCATGGGCAGAAAACATTGACACATACCTGCCAGAGGCCTATTCTGGGTCTGGAGAGTCCACCCTGGTCTCCCCTGCGACTCATCATCTCAGCACACACTTTGCCTGCACGCATGGAAACCGCCTCTCTCCACGAATGCCTTCACCTGCTAGGAAACACACGATGTCACTCAGCCAAAGGAGAGCACAGGCCAAGTCAACTGAAGCCCCCATTTTCAAGATTTTGCCCTCTGCTGCTCCACAGCCTCCGGTGGCACACTGCATGTGCGTCACTTCTCGGTAGACGAGGCCGAAATCCGGGCATCCAGGGCCCCAGCCGTCCAGAATCTACGGATGGCGGCATATGGATCACCTCTTTGCCTCGTACAGCAGGGAGGCCTGGGCCCTAGACTGGCTCCGCTAGAGCTCCACGACCTCAGCTATTTTCCCTGACCTTTGGCCTGTGCCCTCGTGAGTGTGTCATCTCTACTTCCACTTCTCTTCCCACCACACTGAATCCGCCACCTGCGGATACCTGAGCGTGGACATCAACATCTATCACTGGCTGCAGTGTCACAGGTCACTAGGTGTCTAGGCTCAGGCTGACCTTGGCTGTCTTCTGCCCAGGCAAGGAACCTAATCCTTCCAAGGAAATCAGGACACGTGCTCACTGGCCGACATCCTTTCTTTCATCCACACAGCGGTCTAGATGAGGGGAAAGAGGCCAGATAGGCCAGGTGAGGGCTGAGTGTGGGGCCTAAGGCTTCTTTCCCAATCACCATGCTGACAGCCACCGGAAGGCTGGGCGGAACTTCGGACGGGGACGAGTCACAAACACTCAGCCAATAGGAGAGGTCCAGCCTAACCGGCCAGTTCCGCAGAGCCCTCCATTTTACCCATGGACAGACAACGCCCCCTTGCGTCTTGGGCCACAAAATCCAGGGCACCCAGGGAATAACTTCACAGTAGGCAACCCCTGATGTGAACACGTTCGACACACTGGGACAGCAGGCAGGTACCTCTTTTCCACTTACGCTAGGATATCACTAGGCAAGGCGCCCTTCCTCAGCATCTCTGGCCTCTCACGTATGTGTTCACTCAGAGGAATCTCTTCATTCTACCCCTGAGACACATCACAAGTATGAGGGGCCTGAGAGAGAGCCTAGAGATGGAACGGGGGAGGCTTCTGGCTGTACTGCTTCCCCGTGGGGACAGAATAGCAGGTAGTCTCTCTGGAAGGTCTTAGCTTCTGTTGACTGACACGCGCAATACAGTAGGGGCGGACCCTGGCCACATAGAGAGATAGTATTGATGCAACCTCTCCGTCGACGAATAATTGCGCTGCTGCTTTGTATGGTGAAAACCTCCCCCAGCCAAGGGGCATGGGTAGAGAACATTGACCCACACCCGCCAGGGGCCTTTCCTGGGACTAAAGATCCCAACGTGGTCTCAACGTCGTCACCCTCTCAACACACACCTTTCCTGCACACGTAATCCTGCCTTTCTCCGTCAGGGCCCTATCCTACCAGGAAAAAAAGCAAGCCGCTCAAAGAGGCCGATGCCAGGGAAATCGAGGAAACACTGCCAGTTTCCAAATTTTTGCTGTCTACACGTCCCCGCCTCCGGTGCAAGGTTGTCTATGAGGCCGGGGTCCGAAGGCAAGGCCGAAATCCTGGCAGCCTGGGCCCCAGCAGTGCAATGGTTGATGGACGTGGGGACACGGATGACCTGTTCGCCACATACAGGAGGGATCCTTGGGCCCTTCACTGGCTCGCCATTCAGCTCCACGACGTCCACTACTGACCCTGGCCTTTGCTTTGGCTGGTGCCCCATTAAACGTGTGCTCCGGAGCGATGTTTCTCCACCCATCACTAGCATTCTGCCACCAGGGGATATGTGAGTGTGGGAGTCACCATTTGTCACTGGCAGCAGTGTCACAAGTCACTAGACTTCCAGCTACCCGCTGACCTAGACTGCCTTCTGCCCCAGGCAAGGTCCCGAATCCTTTATCCCAGATGCTGACACCTGGGCACTGGCGGACATTGATTTTTATCAACACAGAGGTCTGAGTGAGGGTCAGAGGGCCAGGTAGGTGAAGTGAAGGCCAGGTGGGCGGGGCTGAGGCTTCTTTGCCATCACCATAGAGACAGTCCCCCCACCGCAAGAGTGGGCGGAGCTTGGGATGGGCCTGGTGACAAGACTGAGCCAATGGCAGAGATCCGGCCCGCCAGGCAGATGACACAGGGCCCTCCATTGTGACCTATGACCCCTAGTGGCCACAGGATTTGAGCACGCCCCGGGAAAGGCTACGCAGGCACAAGGGAGCCCCTGGTGCGGACTGCTTCAGGGCATTGGCACAGCACGCCAGGTACCTCTTTCCCACTTTCCTGAGGATATCAGTAGGCAAGGCATCCCCACTCAGCATCTCTTGCCTCTCTCTCTCTCTCTCTGCTTGTCTTCGTTCTCTGAAATCTCTTCCTTCTCCCCCTTGTCACTTCACACCTTGGAGTGCCTGACAGAGGGCCTAGAGACCAAAGAGCAAAGGGGGAAGGCCTCTGGCTCTACTGCTTGCCCTTGAGGGGAGAGAAGTTCTGCTAGTCTATCTGGAAGGTCTAGAGAGTAGTGATTGATTGGGGAGCTACATCACGGGCGGACCTGGCCAGGTGAAGCTTGACATCACCGTGGGACCTGGCCAGGTGAAG
This sequence comes from Loxodonta africana, assembly GCF_030014295.1. NCBI lineage: Eukaryota > Metazoa > Chordata > Mammalia > Proboscidea > Elephantidae > Loxodonta > Loxodonta africana. Next base: position 234,467 of record NW_026974930.1, on the reverse strand, counting down.
CTCGCTGACAAGTGGCAGCCTCTCCGGAGACTACTAATTCCGCTCCTAACATTCCATGCAAATAACCGGCTGAGTGCCATGGGCAGAAAACATTGACACATACCTGCCAGAGGCCTATTCTGGGTCTGGAGAGTCCACCCTGGTCTCCCCTGCAACTCATCATCTCAGCACACACTTTGCCTGCACGCATGGAAACCGCCTCTCTCCACGAATGTCTTCACCTGCTAGGAAACACACGATGTCACTCAGCCAAAGGAGAGCACAGGCCAAGTCAACTGAAGCCCCCATTTTCAAGATTTTGCCCTCTGCTGCTCCACAGCCTCCGGTGGCACACTGCATGTGCGTCACTTCTCGGTAGACGAGGCCGAAATCCGGGCATCCAGGGCCCCAGCCGTCCAGAATCTACGGATGGCGGCATATGGATCACCTCTTTGCCTCGTACAGCAGGGAGGCCTGGGCCCTAGACTGGCTCCGCTAGAGCTCCACGACCTCAGCTATTTTCCCTGACCTTTGGCCTGTGCCCTCCTGAGTGTGTCATCTCTACTTCCACTTCTCTTCCCACCACACTGAATCCGCCACCTGCGGATACCTGAGCGTGGACATCAACATCTATCACTGGCTGCAGTGTCACAGGTCACTAGGTGTCTAGGCTCAGGCTGACCTTGGCTGTCTTCTGCCCAGGCAAGGAACCTAATCCTTCCAAGGAAATCAGGACACGTGCTCACTGGCCGACATCCTTTCTTTCATCTACACAGCGGTCTAGATGAGGGGAAAGAGGCCAGGTAGGCCAGGTGAGGGCTGAGTGTGGGGCCTAAGGCTTCTTTCCCAATCACCATGGTGACAGCCACCGGAAGGCTGGGCGGAACTTCTGACGGGGACGAGTCACAAACACTCAGCCAATAGGAGAGGTCCAGCCTAACCGGCCAGTTCCGCAGAGCCCTCCATTTTACCCATGGACAGACAACGGCCCCTTGCGTCTTTGGCCACAAAATCCAGGGCACCCAGGGAATAACTTCACAGTAGGCAACCCCTGATGTGAACACGTTCGACACACTGGGACAGCAGGCAGGTACCTCTTTTCCACTTACGCTAGGATATCACTAGGCAAGGCGCCCTTCCTCAGCATCTGTGGCCTCTCACGTATGTGTTCACTCAGAGGAATCTCTTCATTCTACCCCTGAGACACATCACAAGTATGAGGGGCCTGAGAGAGAGCCTAGAGATGGAACGGGGGGGCTTCTGGCTGTACTGCTTCCCCTTGGTAGAGAATAGCAGGTAGTCTCTCTGGAAGTTCTTAGCTTCTGTTGACTGACACGCGCAATACAGTAGGGGCAGACCCTGGCCAGGTGGAGCTTGTGGGCAGATGCAACCTCTCCGGCGACGAATAATTGCGCTGCTGCTTTGTATGGTGAAAACCTCCCCCCGCCAAGGGGCATGGGTAGAGAACATTGACCCACACCCGCCAGGGGCCTTTCCTGGGACTAAAGATCCCAACGTGGTCTCAACGTCGTCACCCTCTCAACACACACCTTTCCTGCACACGTAATCCTGCCTTTCTCCGTCACGGCCCTATCCTACCAGGAAAAAAAGCAAGCCGCTCAAAAAGGCCGATGCCAGGGAAATCGAGGAAACACGGCCAGTTTCCAAATTTTTGCTCTCTACACGTCCCCACCTCCGGTGCAAGGCTGCCTATGTGGCCGGGCTCCGAAGGCAAGGCCGAAATCCTGGCAGCCTGGGCCCCAGCAGTGCAATGGTTCATGGACGTGGGGACACGGATGACCTGTTCGCCACATACAGGAGGGATCCTTGGGCCCTTCACTGGCTCGCCATTCAGCTCCACGACGTCCACTACTGGCCCTGGCCTTTGCTTTGGCTGGTGCCCCATTAAACGTGTGCTCCGAAGCGATGTTTTTCCACCCATCACTAGCATTCTGCCACCAGGGGATATGTGAGTGTGGGAGTCACCATTTGTCACTGGCAGCAGTGTCCCAAGTCACTAGACTTCCAGCTACCCGCTGACCTAGGCTGCCTTCTGCCCCAGGCAAGGTCCCGAATCCTTTATCCCAGATGCTGACACCTGGGCACTGGCGGACATTGATTTTTATCAACCCAGAGGTCTGAGTGAGGGTCAGAGGGCCAGGTAGGTGAAGTGAAGGCCAGGTGGGCGGGGCTAAGGCTTCTTTGCCATCACCATAGAGACAGTCCCCCCACCGCAAGAGTGGGCGGAGCTCGTGATGGGCCTGGTGACAAGACTGAGCCAATGGCAGAGATCCGGCCCGCCAGGCAGATGACACAGGGCCCTCCATTGTGACCTATGACACCTAGTGGCCACAGGATTTGAGCACGCCCCGGGAAAGGCTACGCAGGCACAAGGGAGCCCCTGGTGCGGACTGCTTCAGGGCATTGGCACAGCACGCCAGGTACCTCTTTCCCACTTGCCTGAGGAGATCAGTAGGCAAGGCATCCCCACTCAGCATCATTTGCCTCTCTCTGTCTCTCTCTGCTTGTCTTCGTTCTCTGAAATCTCTTCCTTCTCCCCCTTGTCACTTCACACCTTGGAGTGCCTCACAGAGGGCCTAGAGACCAAAGAGCAAAGGGGGAAGGCCTCTGGCTCTACTGCTTGCCCTTGAGGGGAGAGAAGTTCTGCTAGTCTATCTGGAAGGTCTAGAGAGTAGTGATTGATTGGGGAGCTACATCACGGGCGGACCTGGCCAGGTGAAGCTTGACATCACCGTGGGACCTGGCCAGGTGAAGCTCGCTGACAAGTGGCAGCCTCTCCGGAGACTACTAATTCCGCTGATCACATTCTATGCAAATAACCGGCTGAGTGCCATGGGCAGAAAACATTGACATGTACCTGCCAGAGGCCTATTCTGGGTCTGAGGAGTCCACCCTGGTCTCCAGCAACTCATCATCTCAGCACACACTTTGCCTGCACGCATGGAAACCGCCTCTCTCCACGAATGCCTTCACCTGCTAGGAAACACACGATGTCACTCAGCCAAAGGAGAGCACAGGCAAAGTCAACTGAAGCCCCCATTTTCAAGATTTTGCCCTCTGCTGTTCCACAGCCTCCGGTGGCACACTGCATGTGCGTCACTTCTCGGTAGACGAGGCCGAAATCCGGGCATCCAGGGCCCCAGCCGTCCAGAATCTACGGATGGCGGCATATGGATCACCTCTTTGCCTCGTACAGCAGGGAGGCCTGGGCCCTAGACTGGCTCCGCTAGAGCTCCACGACCTCAGCTATTTTCCCTGACCTTTGGCCCGTGCCCTCGTGAGTGTGTCATCTCTACTTCCACTTCTCTTCCCACCACACTGAATCCGCCACCTGCGGATACCTGAGCGTGGACATCAACATCTGTCACTGGCTGCAGTGTCACAGGTCACTAGGTGTCTAGGCTCAGGCTGACCTTGGCTGTCTTCTGCCCAGGCAAGGAGCCTAATCCTTCCAAGGAAATCAGGACACGTGCTCACTGGCCGACATCCTTTCTTTCATCCACACAGCGGTCTAGATGATGGGAAAGAGGCCAGGTAGGCCAGGTGAAGGCTGAGTGTGGGGCCTAAGGCTTCTTTCCCAATCACCATGGTGACAGCCACCGGAAGGCTGGGCGGAACTTCTGACGGGGACGAGTCACAAACACTCAGCCAATAGGAGAGGTCCAGCCTAACCGGCCAGTTCCGCAGAGCCCTCCATTTTACCCATGGACAGACAACGGCCCCTTGCGTCTTTGGCCACAAAGTCAAGGGCACCCAGGGAATAACTTCACAGTAGGCAACCCCTGATGTGAACACGTTCGACACACTGGGACAGCAGGCAGGTACCTCTTTTCCACTTACGCTAGGATATCACTAGGCAAGGCGCCCTTCCTCAGCATCTCTGGCCTCTCTGTATGTGTTCACTCAGAGGAATCTCTTCATTCTACCCCTGAGACACATCACAAGTATGAGGGGCCTGAGAGAGAGCCTAGAGATGGAACGGGGGGGCTTCTGGCTGTACTGCTTCCCCTGGGTAGAGAATAGCAGGTAGTCTCTCTGGAAGGTCTTAGCTTCTGTTGACTGACACGCGCAATACAGTAGGGGCGGACCCAGGCAAGGTGGAGCTTGTGGGCAGATGCAACCTCTCCGGCGACGAATAATTGCGCTGCTGCTTTGTATGGTGAAAACCTCCCCCTGCCAAGGGGGATGGGTAGAGAACATTGACCCACACCCGCCAGGGGCCTTTCCTGGGACTAACGATCCCAACGTGGTCTCAACGTCGTCACCCTCTCAACACACACCTTTCCTGCACACGTAATCCTGCCTTTCTCCGTCACGGCCCTATCCTACCAGGAAAAAAAGCAAGCCGCTCAAAAAGGCCGATGCCAGGGAAATCGAGGAAACACGGCCAGTTTCCAAATTTTTGCTCTCTACACGTCCCCGCCTCCGGTGCAAGGCTGCCTATGTGGCCGGGCTCCGAAGGCAAGGCTGAAATCCTGGCAGCCTGGGCCCCAGCAGTGCAATGGTTGATGGACGTGGGGACACGGATGACCTGTTCGCCACATACAGGAGGGATCCTTGGGCCCTTCACTGGCTCGCCATTCAGCTCCACGACGTCCACTACTGGCCCTGGCCTTTGCTTTGGCTGGTGCCCCATTAAACGTGTGCTCCGGAGCGATGTTTCTCCACCCATCACTAGCATTCTGCCACCAGGGGATATGTGAGTGTGGGAGTCAGCATTTGTCACTGGCAGCAGTGTCCCAAGTCACTAGACTTCCAGCTACCCGCTGACCTAGGCTGCCTTCTGCCCCAGGCAAGGTCCCGAATCCTTTATCCCAGATGCTGACACCTGGGCACTGGCGGACATTGATTTTTATCAACCCAGAGGTCTGAGTGAGGGTCAGAGGGCCAGGTAGGTGAAGTGAAGGCCAGGTGGGCGGGGCTAAGGCTTCTTTGCCATCACCATAGAGACAGTCCCCCCACCGCAAGAGTGGGCGGAGCTTGGGATGGGCCTGGTGACAAGACTGAGCCAATGGCAGAGATCCGGCCCGCCAGGCAGATGACACAGGGCCCTCCATTGTGACCTATGACACCTAGTGGCCACAGGATTTGAGCACGCCCCGGGAAAGGCTACGCAGGCACAAGGGAGCCCCTGGTGCGGACTGCTTCAGGGCATTGGCACAGCACGCCAGGTACCTCTTTCCCACTTGCCTGAGGAGATCTGTAGGCAAGGCATCCCCACTCAGCATCATTTGCCTCTCTCTGTCTCTCTCTGCTTGTCTTCGTTCTCTGAAATCTCTTCCTTCTCCCCCTTGTCACTTCACACCTTGGAGTGCCTGACAGAGGGCCTAGAGACCAAAGAGCAAAGGGGGAAGGCCTCTGGCTCTACTGCTTGCCCTTGAGGGGAGAGAAGTTCTGCTAGTCTATCTGGAAGGTCTAGAGAGTAGTGATTGATTGGGGAGCTACATCACGGGCGGACCTGGCCAGGTGAAGCTTGACATCACCGTGGGACCTGGCCAGGTGAAGCTCGCTGACAAGTGGCAGCCTCTCCGGAGACTACTAATTCCGCTGCTAACATTCTAGGCAAATAACCGGCTGAGTGCCATGGGCAGAAAACATTGACACATACCTGCCAGAGGCCTATTCTGGGTCTGAAGAGTCCACCCTGGTCTCCAGCAACTCATCATCTCAGCACAGACTTTGCCTGCAGGCATGGAAACCGCCTCTCTCCAGGAATGCCTTCACCTGCTAGGAAACACACGATGTCACTCAGCCAAAGAAGAGCACAGGCAAAGTCAACTGAAGCCCCCATTTTCCAGATTTTGCCCTCTGCTGTTCCACAGCCTCCGGTGGCACACTGCATCTGCGTCACTTCTCGGTAGACGAGGCCGAAATCCGGGCATCCAGGGCCCCAGACGTCCAGAGTCTACGGAAGGCGGCATATGGATCACCTCTTTGCCTCGTACAGCAGGGAGGCCTGGGCCCTAGACTGGCTCCGCTAGAGCTCCACGACCTCAGCTATTTTCCCTGACCTTTGGCCCGTGCCCTCGTGAGTGTGTCATCTCTACTTCCACTTCTCTTCCCACCACACTGAATCCGCCACCTGCGGATACCTGAGCGTGGACATCAACATCTGTCACTGGCTGCAGTGTCACAGGTCACTAGGTGTCTAGGCTCAGGCTGACCTTGGCTGTCTTCTGCCCAGGCAAGGAGCCTAATCCTTCCAAGGAAATCAGGACACGTGCTCACTGGCCGACATCCTTTCTTTCATCCACACAGAGGTCTAGATGAGGGGAAAGAGGCCAGGTAGGCCAGGTGAAGGCTGAGTGTGGGGCCTAAGGCTTCTTTCCCAATCACCATGGTGACAGCCACCGGAAGGCTGGGCGGAACTTCTGACGGGGACGAGTCACAAACACTCAGCCAATAGGAGAGGTCCAGCCTAACCGGCCAGTTCCGCAGAGCCCTCCATTTTACCCATGGACAGACAACGGCCCCTTGCGTCTTTGGCCACAAAGTCGAGGGCACCCAGGGAATAACTTCACAGTAGGCAACCCCTGATGTCAACACGTTAGACACACTGGGACAGCAGGCAGGTACCTCTTTTCCACTTACGCTAGGATATCACTAGGCAAGGCGCCCTTCCTCAGCATCTCTGGCCTCTCTGTATGTGTTCACTCAGAGGAATCTCTTCATTCTACCCCTGAGACACATCACAAGTATGAGAGGCCTGAGAGAGAGCCTAGAGATGGAACGGGGGAGGCTTCTGGCTGTACTGCTTCCCCGTGGGGACAGAATAGCAGGTAGTCTCTCTGGAAGGTCTTAGCTTCTGTTGACTTACACGCGCAATACAGTAGGGGCGGACCCTGGCCAGGTGGAGCTTGTGGGCAGATGCAACCTCTCCGGCGACAAATAATTGCGCTGCTGCTTTGTATGGTGAAAACCTCCCCCCGCCAAGGGGGATGGGTAGAGAACATTGACCCACACCCGCCAGGGGTCTTTCCTGGGACTAAAGATCCCAACGTGGTCTCAACGTCGTCACCCTCTCAACACACACCTTTCCTGCACACGTAATCCTGCCTTTCTCCGTCACGGCCCTATCCTACCAGGAAAAAAAGCAAGCCGCTCAAAAAGGCCGATGCCAGGGAAATCGAGGAAACACGGCCAGTTTCCAAATTTTTGCTCTCTACACGTCCCCGCCTCCGGTGCAAGGCTGCCTATGCGGCCGGGCTCCGAAGGCAAGGCCGAAATCCTGGCAGCCTGGGCCCCAGCAGTGCAATGGTTGATGGACGTGGGGACACGGATGACCTGTTCGCCACATACAGGAGGGATCCTTGGGCCCTTCACTGGCTCGCCATTCAGCTCCACGACGTCCACTACTGGCCCTGGCCTTTGCTTTGGCTGGTGCCCCATTAAACGTGTGCTCCGGAGCGATGTTTCTCCACCCATCACTAGCATTCTGCCACCAGGGGATATGTGAGTGTGGGAGTCACCATTTGTCATTGGCAGCAGTGTCACAAGTCACTAGACTTCCATGTACCCGCTGACCTAGGCTGCCTTCTTTCCCAGGCAAGGTCCCGAATCCTTTATCCCAGATGCTGACACCTGGGCACTGGCGGACATTGATTTTTATCAACACAGAGGTCTGAGTGAGGGTCAGAGGGCCAGGTAGGTGAAGTGAAGGCCAGGTGGGCGGGGCTAAGGCTTCTTTGCCATCACCATAGAGACAGTCCCCCCACCGCAAGAGTGGGCGGAGCTTGTCATGGGCCTGGTGACAAGACTGAGCCAATGGCAGATATCCGGCCTGCCAGGCAGATGACACAGGGCCCTCCATTGTGACCTATGACACCTAGATGCCACAGGATTTGAGCACACCCCGGGAAAGGCTACGCAGGCACAAGGGAGCCCCTGGTGCGGACTGCTTCAGGGCATTGGCAGAGCACGCCAGGTACCTCTTTCCCACTTGCCTGAGGATATCAGTAGGCAAGGCATCCCCACTCAGCATCATTTGCCTCTCTCTGTCTCTCTCTGCTTGTCTTCGTTCTCTGAAATCTCTTCCTTCTCCCCCTTGTCACTTCACACCTTGGAGTGCCTGACAGAGGGCCTAGAGACCAAAGAGCAAAGGGGGAAGGCCTCTGGCTCTACTGCTTGCCCTTGAGGGGAGAGAAGTTCTGCTAGTCTATCTGGAAGGTCTAGAGAGTAGTGATTGATTGGGGAGCTACATCACGTACGGACCTGGCCAAGTGAAGCTTGACATCACCGTGGGACCTGGCCAGGTGAAGCTCGCTGACAAGTGGCAGCCTCTCCGGAGACTACTAATTCCGCTGATCACATTCTATGCAAATAACCGGCTGAGTGCCATGGGCAGAAAACATTGACACGTACCTGCCAGAGGCCTATTCTGGGTCTGAGGAGTCCACCCTGGTCTCCAGCAACTCATCATCTCAGCACACACTTTGCCTGCACGCATGGAAACCGCCTCTCTCCACGAATGTCTTCACCTGCTAGGAAACACACGATGTCACTCAGCCAAAGGAGAGCACAGGCCAAGTCAACTGAAGCCCCCATTTTCAAGATTTTGCCCTCTGCTGTTCCACAGCCTCCGGTGGCACACTGCATCTGCGTCACTTCTCGGTAGACGAGGCCGAAATCCGGGCATCCAGGGCCCCAGCCGTCCAGAGTCTACGGATGGCGGCATATGGATCACCTCTTTGCCTCGTACAGCAGGGAGGCCTGGGCCCTAGACTGGCTCCGCTAGAGCTCCACGACCTCAGCTATTTTCCCTGACCTTTGGCCCGTGCCCTCGTGAGTGTGTCATCTCTACTTCCACTTCTCTTCCCACCACACTGAATCCGCCACCTGCGGATACCTGGGCGTGGACATCAACATCTGTCACTGGCTGCAGTGTCACAGGTCACTAGGTGTCTAGGCTCAGGCTGACCTTGGCTGTCTTCTGCCCAGGCAAGGAGCCTAATCCTTCCAAGGAAATCAGGACACGTGCTCACTGGCCGACATCCTTTCTTTCATCCACACAGCGGTCTAGATGAGGGGAAAGAGGCCAGGTAGGCCAGGTGAAGGCTGAGTGTGGGGCCTAAGGCTTCTTTCCCAATCACCATGGTGACAGCGACCGGAAGGCTGGGCCGAACTTCTGACCGGGACGAGTCACAAACACTGAGCCAATAGGAGAGGTCCAGCCTAACCGGCCAGTTCCGCAGAGCCCTCCATTTTACCCATGGACACACAACGGCCCCTTGCGTCTTTGGCCACAAAATCCAGGGCACCCAGGGAATAACTTCACAGTAGGCAACCCCTGATGTCAACACGTTCGACACACTGGGACAGCAGGCAGGTACCTCTTTTCCACTTACGCTAGGATATCACTAGGCAAGGCGCCCTTCCTCAGCATCTGTGGCCTCTCTGTATGTGTTCACTCAGAGGAACCTCTTCATTCTCCCCCTGAGACACATCACAAGTATGAGAGGCCTGAGAGAGAGCCTAGAGATGGAACGGGGAAGGGTTCTGGCTGTACTGCTTCCCCGTGGGTAGAGAATAGCAGGTAGTCTCTCTGGAAGGTCTTAGCTTCTGTTGACTGACATGTGCAATACAGTAGGGGCGGACCCTGGCCAGGTGGAGCTTGTGGGCAGATGCAACCTCTCCGGCGACGAATGATTGCGCTGCTGCTTTGTATGGTGAAAACCTCGCCCCGCCAAGGTTGATGGGTAGAGAACATTGACCCACACCCGCCAGGGGCCTTTCCTGGGACTAAAGATCCCAGCATGGTCTCAACGTCGTCACCCTCTCAACACACACCTTTCCTGCACACGTAATCCTGCCTTTCTCCGTCAGGGCCCTATCCTACCAGGAAAAAAAGCAAGCCGCTCAAAAAGGCCGATGCCAGGGAAATCGAGGAAACACGGCCAGTTTCCAAATTTTTGCTGTCTACACGTCCCCGCCTCCGCTGCGAGGCTGCCTATGTTGCCGGGCTCCGAAGGCAAGGCCGAAATCCTGGCAGCCTGGGCCCCAGCAGTCCAATGCTTTATGGACGTGGGGACACGGATGACCTGTTCGCCACATACAGGAGGGATCCTTGGGCCCTTCGCTGGCTCGCCATTCAGCTCCACGACGTCGACTACTGGCCCTGGCATTTGCTTTGGCTGCTGCCCCACTAAACGTGTGCTCCGGAGCGATGTTTCTCCACCCATCACTATCATTCTGCCACCAGGGGATCTGTGAGTGTGGGAGTCACCATTTGTCACTGGCAGCAGTGTCACAAGTCACTAGACTTCCAGCTACCCGCTGACCTAGGCTGCCTTCTGCCCCAGGCAAGGTCCCGAATCCTTTATCCCAGATGCTGACACCTGGGCACTGGCGGACATTGATTTTTATCAACACAGAGGTCTGAATGAGGGTCAGAAGGCCAGGTAGGTGAAGTGAAGGCCAGGTGGGCGGGGCTAAGGCTTCTTTGCCATCACCATAGAGACAGTCCCCCCACCGCAAGAGTGGGCGGAGCTTGTCATTGGCCTGCTGACAAGACTGAGCCAATGGCAGAGATCCGGCCCGCCAGGCAGATGACACAGGGCCCTCCATTGTGACCTATGACACCTAGTGGCCACAGGATTTGAGCACACCCCGGGAAAGGCTACGCAGGCACAAGGGAGCCCCTGGTGCGGACTGCTTCAGGGCATTGGCAGAGCACGCCAGGTACCTCTTTCCCACTTGCCTGAGGATATCAGTAGGCAAGGCATCCCCACTCAGCATCTCTTGCCTCTCTCTGTCTCTCTCTGCTTGTCTTCGTTCTCTGAAATCTCTTCCTTCTCCCCCTTGTCACTTCACACCTTGGAGTGCCTCACAGAGGGCCTAGAGACCAAAGAGCAAAGGGGGAAGGCCTCTGGCTCTACTGCTTGCCCATGGGGAGAGAAGTTCTGCTAGTCTATCTGGAAGGTCTAGAGAGTAGTGATTGATTGGGGAGCTACATCACGGGCGGACCTGGCCAGGTGAAGCTTGACATCACCGTGGGACCTGGCCAGGTGAAGCTCGCTGACAAGTGGCAGCCTCTCCGGAGACTACTAATTCCGCTGATCACATTCTATGCAAATAACTGGCTGAGTGCCATGGGCAGAAAACATTGACACAAACCTGCCAGAGGCCTATTCTGGGTCTGAAGAGTCCACCCTGGTCTCCAGCAACTCATCATCTCAGCACACACTTTGCCTGCACGCATGGAAACCGCCTCTCTCCACGAATGTCTTCACCTGCTAGGAAACACACGATGTCACTCAGCCAAAGGAGAGCACAGGCCAAGTCAACTGAAGCCCCCATTTTCAAGATTTTGCCCTCTGCTGCTCCACAGCCTCCGGTGGCACACTGCATGTGCGTTACTTCTCGGTAGACAAGGCCGAAATCCGGGCATCCAGGGCCCCAGCCGTCCAGAGTCTACGGATGGCGGCATATGGATCACCTCTTTGCCTCGTACAGCAGGGAGGCCTGGGCCCTAGACTGGCTCCGCTAGAGCTCCACGACCTCAGCTATTTTCCCTGACCTTCGGCCCGTGCCCTCGTGAGTGTGTCATCTCTACTTCCACTTCTCTTCCCACCACACTGAATCCGCCACCTGCAGATACCTGAGCGTGGACATCAACATCTATCACTGGCTGCAGTGTCACAGGTCACTAGGTGTCTAGGCTCAGGCTGACCTTGGCTGTCTTCTGCCCAGGCAAGGAGCCTAATCCTTCCAAGGAAATCAGGAGACGTGCTCACTGGCCGACATCCTTCCTTTCATCCACACAGCGGTCTAGATGAGGGGAAAGAGGCCAGGTAGGCCAGGTGAAGGCTGAGTGTGGAGCCTAAGGCTTCTTTCCCAATCGCCATGGTGACAGCCACCGGAAGGCTGGGCGGAACTTCTGAGGGGGACGAGTCACAAAAACAGAGCCAATAGGAGAGGTCCAGCCTAACCGGCCAGTTCCGCAGAGCCCTCCATTTTACCCATGGACAGACAACGGCCCCTTGCGTCTTTGGCCACAAAATCCAGGGCACCCAGGGAATAACTTCACAGTAGGCAACCCCTGATGTCAACACGTTCGACACACTGGGACAGCAGGCAGGTACCTCTTTTCCACTTACGCTAGGATATCTCTAGGCAAGGCGCCCTTCCTCAGCATCTGTGGCCTCTCTGTATGTGTTCACTCAGAGGAATCTCTTCATTCTACCCCTGAGACACATCACAAGTATGAGGGGCCTGAGAGAGAGCCTAGAGATGGAAAGGGGGAGGCTTCTGGCTGTACTGCTTCCCCGTGGGTAGACAATAGCAGGTAGTCTCTCTGGAAGGTCTTAGCTTCTGTTGACTGACATGCGCAATACAGAAGGGGCGGACCCTGCCCAGGTGGAGCTTGTGGGCAGATGCAACCTCTCCGGCGAGAAATGATTGCGCTGCTGCTATGTATGTTGAAAACCTCCCCCCGCCAAGGGGGATGGGTAGAGAACATTGACCCACACCCGCCAGGGGCCTTTCCTGGGACTAAAGATCCCAACATGGTCTCAACGTCGTCACCCTCTCAACACACACCTTTTCTGCACACGTAATCCTGCCTTTCTCCGTCAGGGCCCTATCCTACCAGGAAAAAAAGCAAGCCGCTCAAAAAGGCCGATGCCAGGGAAATCGAGGAAACACGGCCAGTTTCCAAAGTTTTGCTGTCTACACGTCCCCGCCTCCGCTGCGAGGTTGCCTATGCGGCCGGGCTCCGAAGGCAAGGCCGAAATCCTGGCAGCCTGGGCCCCAGCAGTCCAATGCTTTATGGACGTGGGGACACGGATGACCTGTTCGCCACATACAGGAGGGATCCTTGGGCCCTTCGCTGGCTCGCCATTCAGCTCCACGACGTCCACTACTGGCCCTGGCCTTTGCTTTGGCTGGTGCCCCATTAAACGTGTGCTCCGGAGCGATGTTTCTCCACCCATCACTAGCATTCTGCCACCAGGGGATCTGTGAGTGTGGGAGTCACCATTTGTCACTGACAGCAGTGTCACAAGTCACTAGACTTCCAGCTACCCGCTGACCTAGGCTGCCTTCTGCCCCAGGCAAGGTCCCGAATCCTTTATCCCAGATGCTGACACCTGGGCACTGGCGGACATTGATTTTTATCAACACAGAGGTCTGAGTGAGGGTCAGAGGGCCAGGGAGGTGAAGTGAAGGCCAGGTGGGCGGGGCTAAGGCTTCTTTGCCATCACCATAGAGACAGTCCCCCCACCGCAAAAGTGGGCGGAGCTTGTCATGGGTCTGCTGACAAGACTGAGCCAATGGCAGAGATCCGGCCCGCCAGGCAGATTACACAGGGCCCTCCATTGTGACCTATGACCCCTAGTGGCCACAGGATTTGAGCACACCCCGGGAAAGGCTACGCAGGCACAAGGGAGCCCCTGGTGCGGACTGCTTCAGGGCATTGGCAGAGCACGCCAGGTACCTCTTTCCCACTTTCCTGAGGATATCAGTAGGCAAGGCATCCCCACTCAGCATCTCTTGCCTCTCTCTCTCTCTCTCTGCTTGTCTTCGTTCTCTGAAATCTCTTCCTTCTCCCCCTTGTCACTTCACACCTTGGAGTGCCTCACAGAGGGCCTAGAGACCAAAGAGCAAAGGGAGAAGGCCTCTGGCTCTATTGCTTGCCCATGGGGAGAGAAGTTCTGCTAGTCTATCTGGAAGGTCTAGAGAGTAGTGATTGATTGGGGAGCTACATCACGGGCGGACCTGGCCAGGTGAAGCTTGACATCACCGTGGGACCTGGCCAGGTGAAGCTCGCTGACAAGTGGCAGCCTCTCCGGAGACTACTAATTCCGCTGATCACATTCTATGCAAATAACTGGCTGAGTGCCATGGGCAGAAAACATTGACACATACCTGCCAGAGGCCTATTCTGGGTCTGAAGAGTCCACCCTGGTCTCCAGCAACTCATCATCTCAGCACACACTTTGCCTGCACGCATGGAAACCGCCTCTCTCCACGAATGCCTTCACCTGCTAGGAAACACACGATGTCACTCAGCCAAAGGAGAGCACAGGCAACGTCAACAGAAGCCCCCATTTTCAAGATTTTGCCCTCTGCTGCTCCACAGCCTCCGGTGGCACACCGCATGTGCGTCACTTCTCGGTAGACAAGGCCGAAATCCGGGCATCCAGGGCCCCAGCCATCCAGAGTCTACGGATGGCGGTATATGGATCACCTCTTTGCCTCGTACAGCAGGGAGGCCTGGGCCCTAGACTGGCTCCGCTAGAGCTCCACGACCTCAGCTATTTTCCCTGACCTTTGGCCCGTGCCCTCGTGAGTGTGTCATCTCTACTTCCACTTCTCTTCCCACCACACTGAATCCGCCACCTGCAGATACCTGAGCGTGGACATCAACATCTATCAGTGGCTGCAGTGTCACAGGTCACTAGGTGTCTAGGCTCAGGCTGACCTTGGCTGTCTTCTGCCCAGGCAAGGAGCCTAATCCTTCCAAGGAAATCAGGACATGTGCTTACTGGCCGACATCCGTTCTTTCATCCACACAGCGGTCTAGATGAGGGGAAAGAGGCCAGGTAGGCCAGGTGAAGGCTGAGTGTGGGGCCTAAGGCTTCTTTCCCAATCACCATGGACACAGCCACCGGAAGGCTGGGCGGAACTTCTGACGGGGACGAGTCACAAACACTGAGCCAATAGGAGAGGTCCTGCCTATCCAGCCAGTTCCGCATAGCCCTGCATTTTACCCATGGACATACAATAGCCCCTCGTGTCTTTGGCCACAAAATCGAGGGCACCCAGGGAATAACTTCACAGTAGGCAACTGCTGATGTGGACACGTTCGACACACTGGGACAGCAGGCAGGTACGTCTTTTTCACTTACACTAGGTTATCAGTAGGCAAAGCTCCCTTCCTCAGCATCTATGGCCCCTCTCTGTATGTGGTTATTCAGAGAAATCTCTTCATTCTACCCCTGAGACACATCACAAGTATGAGGGGCCTGAGAGAGAGCCTGGAGATGAAACCGGGGAGGCTTCTGGATGTACCGCTTCCCCTTGGATAGAGAATAGCAAGTAGTCTCTCTGGAAGGTCTTAGCTTCTGTTGATTGACCTGGGCAATACAGTGGGGGTGGACACTGGCCAGGTGGAACTTGTGGGCAGATGCAACCTCTCCAGCGACGAATAATTCTGCCGCTGCTTTGTGTGGTGAAAACCTCCCCCCGCAAACTGGGATGGGCAGAGAACATTGACCCACAGCTTCCAGTGGCCTCTCCTGTGACTAAAGATCCCAACCTGGTCTCAGCGTCGTCACCCTCTAAGCACACACCTTTCCTCCATACATAAGCCTGCCTTTCTCTTTCAGTGCACTATCCTACTAGGAAAAAAAGCATGTCGCTCAGAAAGGGCGATGCCAGGGAAATCAAGGAGACACTGCCATTTTCCAAATTTTTGCTGTCTCCATGTCCCTGCCTCTGGTGGAAGGCTTCGTATGTGGCCGGGCTCCGAAGGCAAGGCCTAAATCCTGGCAGCCTGGGCCCCAGCATTCCAGTGGCTTATGGATGTGGGGACACAGATGACCCGTTTGCTGCATTTAGAAAATCAACATTCAGTATAGAACATAGAGTATGGAATAGAGAATGTAGAAAATATAGAATATAGAAGAATATAGAATATTGAACATAGAATATAGAATGTAGAATACAAAACACACATTATGAAATAAAGTATAAATTACACAGAACATAGAATATATATTATAGAATATAGAAGAAAATAGAATATAGAATGTAAAATAGAGAATACACAATATAGAAGAATATAGAACAAATGGAGAATATGGAGTATAGAATATAGAAAAATATAGTATGTAAAAAGATAGAATATGTAAGAACATAGACTATAGAATACAGAATATAGAGGAATTTAAAATATAGAATGTAGAATATAAAATATGCAATATAGAATACGGAAGAATATTGTATGAAGACAAATATGAAATATAGAACATCGAATATAGAATACAGAGTATGGAATACAGAATATACAAAAATAGAGAATGTAGAAAAACATCGAAGAACACAGATCACAGAATATAGAGACTTTAAAATATAGAATATGATACAGAGAACACTGAAGATACAATACAGAATATAAACGAACTTTGAAAATAGAAGAATATAGTGTATAGAAGATTTGGAATAAAGAAGTGTATAGAATATATGTTATAGAAGAACACAGCATAAAGAATACATAATATAGAAGAAAATAGAATATAAATTCAGAATATAGAATACAGAAGAATATAATATGTACAATGTAGAATAGCGATTATAGAATGCAAACTATAGAATGAAGAATATAGGAGAATATAAATTACAGAATACAGAAGATAATAAATTATACAATATACATGATTATGGAAAATACAATGTAGAATGTAAAATGTAGAATATAGGAGAAAATGGAATACAGAATATACAAGAATATGGAATGTTGAATATAGTATCAAGAATATGGAATATAAAATACACAAAAATATAGTATATATAAAATATAGAAAAAAGAAGATTGAATATAGAACATAGAATACAGAATAATCTAGAATATAGAATCTAGAAGAATATAGACTGTAGAATTTAGAATACAGAATGTAGAATATAGATTTTAGAATATAGAATGTAGAATATACAGTATAGAATACAGAATATGGAATATACAACCTAGACTATGGAAAAACATAGAAATAGAATATAAAAGAATATAGAACATAGAAGAATATAAAATACAGAATATAGAGTATAGAAGAATTTAGAACATAGAATATAGAATATGGACTATAGAATACAGAGGAATATAGTATATAGAATATAGAACATAGAAGATACAATACAGAATATAAAAGAAAAAAGAATATAGATTATAGAAGAATATAGAATATGGAAAATATGAGAATGTAGAATATATTTATAGAAGAATATAGAATGTTGAAAAATAGAGAATACAGAATATAGGAAAACATAGAGCATAAATTTAGAATATAGAAGATACAGATGTATGAATGCAGAATATAGAAGAATAAAGAATATAGATGACAGACTACAGAATATAGAAGATAGAACGCAGAAGAAAATAGAATATTGACAAATATAGGGTATAGGATATACACTACTGAAGAATACAGAATACAGAAAGTAGAAGAATATAGATTACAAACTATAGAAGAATATAGAAGGTAGAATAGAGAATACGGAATAGACTGTAAAAAAGAGTACTAGATTACAGAAGAATATAGAGATTAGAAGGCAGAATATACAATAAAAATATAGAAGATAGAAGAATACAGAATTCAGAAAAATTTAGAACATAAAATGTAGAATATAGAAAAAAATAGAATATAAAATGTAGAATGGAGAACATAGAATATGGAATAGGGTACAGAGAAGAATAAAGAATATTGAAAATTTAAAATATAGAATGTAGACTGCAGAATATTGAATATAGAATTTAGAATGTACAATATAGAATACAGCAGATAGAAGAATATAGATTATAAGTGAAGAATATAGAATAAGAATGTAGAAGAGTATAGAATGCAGAACATAGAAGAATATAGAATGCAGAATGTAGAATACAGAAGAATATAGTATATAAAAATATAGAATATAGAACATTGACTATGGAATATAGAATACAGAGTGTGAAATAGAGAATATAGAAAAAATATAGAATAGAGATAAATATAGACTATAGAATAGAATATGTACAAAGTAGAATTTAGAATATAAAATATAGAATATAGAACATAGAATACAGAGGAATATAGATTATAGAATATAGAAGATTCTGGAATATAGAATGTAGAATTAAATACAGAATATAGGAGATGGAATATAAGAGAATATAGAATGCAGAATATAGTATACAGAATATGCAATATGGAATATAGAATACGGAAAATTATAAAATATATACACTATAGAAAAAAATTGAATATAGAATACAGACAATGGAACATAGAAAAATACAGAAAATGTAGAATGTAAAATATAGAATATACAATATAGAAGAATATACGATACAGACTATGGAAGAATATAGAGTATAGAATGTAGAATACAGAATACAGAAAATTATATAGAAAAGTATATAATATAGAAAAAGAACACTGAATATGCAACACAGAGTATGGAATATAGAATATAGAAGAACATAGAATATAGAATACAAAATATAGAATATGAAATAAAGCATAAAGAACACAGAATATAGAACAATATAGATTAAAGAATATAGAAGATAATGGAATATAGAATATAAAATGCAGAATATACAATATAGAAGAATATAGAATACAGAATATAGACGAATATAGAATATAGAAGGAAGAATGAAGAATATGGAATACAGAATACAGAAAAATATAGTATGTAGAAAAATATAGAAGAATATGGAAGAAAAAAGAATACAGAACATAGAATATGGAAGGATTTAAAATATACAATGCAGAAAGTAGAATATGAAATGTGCAATATAGAATGTAGAGGAATATTGTATGTAGAAAAATATAGAATATAGAACATCGAATATAGACTAGAGTATGGAATATAGAACATACAAAAATATAGAATACAGAGGAACATCGATTATAGAATGTAAAGAATTTCAAATATAGAATATGGAACATAGAACACTGAAGATAGAATACAGAATATAAAAGAACTTTGAAAATAGAAGAATATAGTGTATAGAGGATTTGGAATAAATAAGCATATAGAATATACATTATAGAAGAATATAGCATAGATAACAGAATATAGAAGAACATAGAATATACGTTTAGAATATAGAATACAGAAGAATATAAAATGTACAATGTGAAATACAGATTACAGAATGCAAAATATAAAATGAAGAATATAGGAGAATATAGATTATAGAATATTATAAATTATACAATACAGAAGATTATGGAATATAGAATGTAGAATGTAAAATATAGAATGTAGGAGAATATGGAATACGGAATATAGAAGAACATAGAATGTTGAATATAGTATCAAGAATATGGAATATAGAATACACAAAAATATAGTATATGTAAAAATATAGAAAATGGAAGATTGAATATAGAACATAGCATACAGAAGAATATAGAATACAGAATGTAGAATATAGAAGATTTTAGAATATAGAATGTAGAATATACTTTATGGAATATAGAATACAGAAGAATATAGTATAGAGAAAAATATAGAATATGCAACATAGAACATCGAATATAGAATGGAGAGTATGGAATATAAAAAAAGGAAAATATAGAATATAGAAGAACATAGAATTTAGAATGTGGAATATGGAATACAGAGGAATTTGGAATATAGTATACAATGCAGGGTATTAATAGAGAATATAGAAAAGTATAGAATAGAGATAAATATAGAATATAGAATAGAGTATGTACAAAGTACAATACAGAATATAGAGTATAAAATATAGAATAAAGAACATAGAATATAGAAGAATATACATTACAGAATATAGAAGATTCTGGAATATAGAATATAGAAGATGGAATATAAGAGAATATAGAATGTAGAATATAGTTTATAGAATATGCAATATGGAACATAGAATACTGAAATTATAAAAAATATAGACTATAGGAAAAAACATTGAATATAGAATACAGATAATGGAATATAGAATAATATAGAATGTAGAATACAGAACATAAAATATAGAATAGAAAATACATAATATAGAGAATATACATTATGGAATATAGAAGATTATGGAATATAGAATGTACAATGTAAAATACAGAATATACAATATAGAACAATATATGGTACAGACTATAGAAGAATATAGAATGTAGAATATAGAATACAGAAAATTATACAGAAAAATATAGAATATAGAAAAAGAACATTGAATATAGAACACAGTATGGAATATAGAATATAGAAAAAATAGAATATAGAAGAACATACAATGGAGAATACAAAATATAGAATATGAAATAAAGCATAAAGAACACAGAATATAGAAGAATATAGATTATAGAATATAGAAATAATGGAATATAGAATATAGAATGTAAAATACAGAATCTACAACATAGAAGAATATAGAATTCAGAATATAGAATAATATAAAATATAGAAGGAAGAATGTAGAATATGGAATGTAGAATACAGAAAATTATAGTATATAGAAAAATACAGAATATGGAAGGACATAGAATAAAGAATTTAGAATGTAGAATACAGAACATAGAATATGGAAGAATTTAAAATATACAATGTAGAATATAGAATATGGAATATAGAAGAATACTGTATGTAGAAAAATATAGAATATAGAATACAGAGTATGGGATATAGGATATACAAAAATATAGAATATAGAAGAACATAGATTATAGAATATAGAGAATTTAAAATATAGAATATGGAACACAGAACACTGAAGATAGAATACAGAATACAAAAGAACTTTGAAAATAGAAGAATATAGTGTATTCTATATTTTACATTCTACATTCCATAATTTTCTATATTCTATAATCTGTATTCTACAGTCTTTATTCTATATTTTATATTCTATTTCTGTATTCTACATTCTACTTTCTATATTCTAAATTCTGTATTACATGTTCTTGTCTAATCTATATTCTGTATTGTATAGTCTTCTACTGTGTATATTCTTCTATAATGTATATTCTATATTCTTCTGTATTCTATATTCTAATTCTTCTATTCTTCCATATTGTGTATTCTACATTCTACTATATTCTTTTTCTTGTATTTTCTATAGCCTTCTCTATATTCTTCTATATTCTAAATTTATATTCAATATTCTTCTATATTCTGTATTCTATATTCTTCTGTAATGTATATTCTATAATCCATATTCTTGTTTATATTCTTCTGTATTCCATATTCTTGTATATTCTATATTCTACTATTTTCTATATTCCTTTACATTCTGTATTCTATCTTCTGTGTTCTATGTTTAGTTTTCTTCTATGTACTATTTCCTTCTATATTCCATATTCTATATTCTAAATTCTTCTATATTCCACATTCTAAATTCTATGTTCTATAGTCTATATTTTCCTATATCCTATAAACCATAGTCTCTATTCTATATTCGATGTTCTATGTTCTATATTTTTCTCTATGCTATATTCTTCTGTATTCTATATTCCATATTGTATAGGCTACATTTTAAAATCTTCTATATTCTACATTATATATTAAACATTTGCAATTTTTCTATATTCTATATTTTTCTATATTCAATCTTCTATTTTCTATATATTTACATATACTATATTTTTGTGTATTCTATATTCCATATTCTTTATACTGTATTCAACATTCTATATTCTTGCCTGCAGGACTCTGTTCCGGCCTGTTTTCGCCTGCAGGCCTCTCCGTTAGGGCCTATTATTGCCTGCGGGGCTCCTCTATTCGGGCCTATTCTTGCGGGAATCTCCGTTCGGGCCTATTCTGGCCTGGGAGACTCTCCAGGTGGGCCTATTCTTGCCTGCGGGACTCTGTTCAGGCCTATCCTGGCCTGCGGGACTCTCCGTTCGGGCCTATTCTCGCCTGCGGGGCTCCTCTATTTGGGCCTATTCTTGCATTCGGGAATCTCCGTTCGGGCCTATCCTGGCCTGCGGGACTCTCCGTTCGGGCCTATTCTCGCCTGAAGGACCTTCCATTCCGGCCCATTCATGCCTGTGGGACACTCTGTTCGGTCCTATTCTTGCCTGTGGGATCATTCATTCGGGCCTATTCTTGCCTCCAGGACTCTCCTTTAGGGCCTATTCTTGCCTGCGGGACTTTCCGTTCGGGCCTATTCTTACCTGCCGAACTCTCTCTTCCGGCCTAATCTTGCCTACGGGAGCATCTTTTCGTTCCTCCTCTTGCCTGCGGTTGTTCTTCTATTCGGGCCTGTTCGTGCCTACGGAGCTCCGTTATTCAGGCCTGTACATGCGTGCGGGGCTCCGCTATTTGGTGTGTCCGTGAGTGCGGGGCTCCGCTCTTCGGGCCTGCTCGTGCCTGTGGAGCTTCGGTGTTCGTGCATGGCAGGTTCCGCTATTCCCTGGGTTCGTACGTGCGGGGCTCTGCTATTCGGGCATGGTCTTGCCTGTGGGGCTCCTCTATTAGGGGATATTCTTGCCTGCGGGACTCTCAGTTTGGGCCTATTCTTGCCTGCCGGACTCTCCATTCGGGCCTATACTTGCTTGCAGAACTCTCCGTTCGGGCCTGTTCTTCCCTGTGGGACTCTCTGTTCCGGCCTATTCATGCCTGCGGGGCTCTCCTTTCGAGACTATTCTTGTCTGAGGGACTCTCCGTTGGGGTCTGCGGGACTCTCCTTTCGGGCTTCTCCTCACCTGCGGGGCTCCGCTATTCGGGCCTGCTCGTGCGTGCGGGCTACCCTATAGGACTATAAAAAATAAGATACAGGATATAGATTATAGAAGAACATAGAATACAGAATTTGGAATATAGAAAATAGAATGTAGAATAAAAGAAAAGAATGTAGAATACAGAATATAAAATATAAAATGAAGAGTATTGATTATGGATTATAAAAAAAATAGAATATAGAAAATTATGAAATGTAGAATGTAAAATACAGAAGAATATAGAATGCATACTATAGAAGAACACAGAATGTAGAATATAGAATATGGAACATAGGATATACCATACAGAAAAACAGTATATAGAAAGATAAAGAATATTGAACATAGAACTTTAAATATACAATATAAAATACAGAGAATGGAATATAGAACCCAGATTATGGAAGAATATAGAAGTAGAATATAAAAGAATATAGAATTTAGAATGTAGAGTATAGAATATAAAATATAGAATATAGAAGAATTTAGAACGTAGAATATAGAATATGGACTATAGAATTTAGAGGAATATAGTATATAGAAGAACATAGAAGATGCAATACAGAATATAAAAGAAAAAAGAATACAGAAAAATATAGAGTATAGAAGAATAAGGAATATGGAAAATAGGAGAATGTAGAATATAATTATAGAAGAATGTAGAATATTGAAAAATATAGAATACAGAATATAGGAAAACATAGAGCATAAATTTAGAAGATATAGGATATAGAATGCAGAATATAGAAGAATAAAGAATATAGATGACAGACTACAGAATATAGAAGATAGAATGTAGAAGAAAATAGAATATTGACAAACGGAATATAGGGTATAAGATATACAATATTGAAGAATAGAGAATAAAGTAGAAAAATACAGATGACAAAATATAGAAGAATAGAGAATATAAGAGAATAGATTACAGAGGAATATAGAGATTAGAAGGTAGAATATACATAAAAATATAGAATATAGAATTCAGAAAAAATTTAGAATATAAAATGCAGAATATAGAATATAGAAGAAAATGGAATGGAGAATGGAGAACATAGAATATGGAATAGGGAATAGATAAGAATAAAGAATATTGAAAAATTTAGAATATAGAATGTAGACTAGAATATTGAATATAGAATTTAGAATGTACAATATGGAATATAGCAGGTAGAAGAATATAGATTACAACAGAAGAATATAGAATGTAGAATAAGAATGTAGAAGAGTATAGAATACAGAACATAGAAGAATATAAAATGCAGAATGTAGAATATAGCGTATGGAATATAGAATGTAGAATACAGAAGAATATAGGATATAAAAAATATAGAACATCGAATATGGAACATAGAATACAGAGTATGGAATAGAGAATATAGAAAAATATAGAATAGACTTAAATAAAGAATGTAGAATAGAGTATGTACAAAGTAGAATAAAGAACAATACAGAAGGATATAGATTATAGAATATAGAATTAAATATAGAATGTAGAAGATGGAATATAAGAAAATATAGAATGTAGAATATACTTTACAGAATATGCAATATGGAATATAGAGTACAGAAAATTATAAAAAATATAGAATATAGAAAACAACATTGAATATAGAATACAGACAATGGAATATAGAAAAATAAAGAATTTAGAATACAGAATGTAGAATACAGAATATAGAATATAAAATATAGAACAAAAATACATAATATAGAGAATATACATTATACAATATAGAAGATTATGGAATATAGAATGTAGAATGTAAAATACACAATTTACAATATAGAAAAATATATGATACAGACTATAGAAAAATATAGAGTAAAGAATGAAAAATATAAAGAATGAAGAATATAGAATACAGAAAATTGTATAGAAAAATATAGAATATAGAAAAAGAACATTGAATACAGAACACAGAGTATGGAATATGTAATATAGAAAATATAGAATATAGAATGTAGAATACAAAATATAGAATATAAAATAAAAGGTAAAGAACACAGAATATAGATTATAGAATATAGAAGATAATGTAATATAGAATATAGAATTTAAAATACAGACTACAATATAGAAGAATATAGAATACAGAATATAGTAGAATATAGAATATAGAAGGAAGAATATGGAAGAGAGAATACAGAAAAATATAGTATATAGAAAAATATAGACTAGAAGTATATGGAAGAATATAGAATTAAGAAAGTAGAATATAGAATACAGAGCATAGAATATGGAAGAATTTAAGATATACAATGCGGAATGTAGAATATGGAATATGAAATATAGAAGAATAGTGTATGTGGAAAAACGTAGAATATAGAACATCAAACATAGAATACAGAGTATGGAATATAGAATATACAAAAATATAGAATATAGAAGAACATAGATTATAGAATATAGAGAATTTAAAATATAGAATATGGAACATAGAACACGGAAGATAGAATACAGAATATAAAAGAACTTTGTAAACAGAACAATATAGTGTATAGAGGATTTGGAATAAAGAAGAATATAGAATATACATTACAAAAGAATATAGCATAAAGAATACAGGATGTAGAAGAAAATAGAATATAAATTTAGAATATAGAATGCAGAAGAATATAAAATGTACAATGTAGAATACAGATTACACAATGCAAAGTATACAGTGAAGAATACAGGAAAGTATAGAATATAGAAGATTATAAATCATACAATATAGAAAATAATGGAATATAGAATGTACAATGTAAAATATAGAATATAGGAGAACATAGAATACAGAATATAGAATATACAAGGGTATGGAAAATACAAGAAAAAGAGTATAGTAGAATGTAGAATACAGAATATTGAAGAATACAGAATATGGAATAGAGAATATAGAAGAATTAGGATATAGAATACAGAAGAATACAGAATATACATTATAGAAGAATGTACACAGTAGAAAACTATACAAGAAAGAATATAGATTACTGAAGAACATAGAATACAGAATTTAGAATATAGAATGTAGACTACAGAATATAAAATATAGAATAAAGACTATAGAATACAAAGAATTATGGAATGTAGAATGTAAAATATAAAAGAATACAGAATTTAAAAGAATACAGAATGTAGTCTATAGAATATGGAACATAGAATATACCACACAGAAAAATACAGTATATATAAAAATAAAGAATATAGAACATAGAACTTTGAATATACAATATAGAATACAGAGTATGGGAATATAGAACCTAGAATATGTAAAAATATAGAAAGAGAATATAAAAGAATATAGAACATAGGAGAATATAGAGTTTAGAATGTAGAATATAAAGTACAGAATATAGAATATAGAAGAATTTAGAAAGTAGAACATAGAATATAGAGGAATATAGTATATAGAAGAACATAGGACATAGAAAATACAATGCAGAATATAAAAGAAAAAAGAATATAGAGTATAGAAGAATATGGAATATGGACAATAGGAGAATGTAGAGTATAATTACAGAAGAATATAGAAAATTGACAAACAGAATACAGAATATAGGAAAATATAGAGCAAAAATTTAGAATATAGAAGATATAGGATACAGAATGCAGAATATAGAAGAATACAGAATATAGATGACAGACTACAGAAAATAGAAGATACAACATAGAAGAAAATAGAATATGGACAAATGGAATATAAGGTATCGGATATATACTATTGAACAACATAGAATAAAGAAAGTAGAAGAATATAGATTACAGACTATAGAAGAATATAGAATGTAGAATAGAGAATATGGAATAGAGAATACAAGAGAATGTTAGATTATAGAAGAATATAGAATATAGAGATTAGAAGGTAGAATAAACACTAAAAAATATAGAATATAGAAGAATATAGAATTCAGAAAAATTTAGAATAGAAAATGTAGAATATAGAAGAAAATGGAATATAGAATGTAGAATAGAGAATATAGAATGTGGAATAGAGTATAGAGAAGAAAAAGAATATTACAAAATTTAGAATATAGAATGTAGACTGTAGAATATTTAATATACAATTCAGAATGTACAATACAGAATATAGCAGATAGAAGAATATAGATTATAAGAGAAGAATATAGAATGTAGAATAAGAATGTAGAAGAGTATAGAATACAGAACATAGAAGACTATAGAATATAGAATGCAGAATGTAGAATATGGAATATATAAGATAGAATACAGAAGAATATAGTATATAAAAAATATTGACTGTATTTTTTTATAGAACATAGAATATAGAACACAGAATATAGAATATGTGATATAGAATACAGGGTATGGAATAGAGAATATAGAAAAATATAAAATAGAGGTAAATATAGAATAGCGTATGTACAAAGTAGAATACAAAATATAGAATAAAGAACATAGAATATAGAAGAATATAGATTATAGAATATTGAAGATTCTGGAATATAGAATGTAGAATTAAATATAGAAGATAGGATATAAGAATATAGAATGTAGACTAGAGTATACAGAATATGCAATATGGAATATAGAATAGAGAAAATTATTAAAAAATATAGACTATAGAAAAAATGAATATAGAATACAATCAATGGAATATAGAAAATATAGAATTTAGAAAATAGAATGTAGAATACAGAATATAAAATATAGAATAAAAATACATAATATAGAGAATATACATTATACAATATAGAAGATTATGGAATATAGAATGTAGAATGCAAAATACAGAATATACAATATAGAACAATATATGATACAGACTACAGAAGAATATAGAATACAGAAAATTATAGAAAAAGAACATTGAATACAGAACACAGGATGGAATATAGAATATAGAAGAATATAGAATGTAGAATACAAAATTAGAATATAAATAAAGCATAAAGAACGCAGAATATAGAAGAATATAGATTATAGAATATAGAAGATAATGGAATAAGAATATAGAATGTAAAACAAAATATACACTACAGAAGAGTATAGAATACAGAATATAGAAGAATGTAGAATATAGAAGGAAGAATGTAGACTATGGAATATAGAATACAGAAAAATATAGTATATAGAATATAGAAGAATATGGAAGAACATAGAATACAGAATTTAGAATGTAGAATACAGAATATAGAGCATAGAATATGGAAGAATTTAAAATATACAATGTAGAATATGGAATATGAAATATAGAATATAGAAGAATATTGTATGTAGAAAAATATAGAATATAGAACATCGAATATAGAATGCAGAGTATGGAATATAGAATATACAAAAATATAGAA
Source organism: Loxodonta africana (assembly GCF_030014295.1). Taxonomy (NCBI): domain Eukaryota; kingdom Metazoa; phylum Chordata; class Mammalia; order Proboscidea; family Elephantidae; genus Loxodonta; species Loxodonta africana. The sequence continues at coordinate 206,793 of NW_026974930.1, read as the reverse complement.
TATAGAAGAACATAGATTATAGAAAATAGAGAATTTGAAATATAGAATATGGAACATAGAACACTGAAGATAGAATCCAGAATGTAAAAGAACTTTGAAAATAGAATATAGTGTATTCTTCTATATTTTACATTCTACATTCCATAATTTTCTGTATTTTATAATCTGTATTCTATAGTCTTTATTCTACATTTTATATTGTGTATTCTACATTCTACTTTCTATATTCTAAATTCTGTATTAGATGCTCTCGTATAATCTATATTCTGTGTTGTATAGCCTACTGTGTATATTCTTCTATAATGTGTATTGTATATTCTTCTGTATTCTATATTCTAATTCTAAACATCCCCACATAACCCTGCTCACCTGGAACCATTGATGAGAGTTTCCAGACAACTCATCTGGGGACCAACAACCCAGATACCCCAAACCCAACCACCCTGCAATCAGCAGAGCACACACACAGCACCCAACCCCAAAACTAGGAAGATCACCCACTGCACCCACAGCCAGGGTCCAGCTGGACAGACAAACACACCACCTCAACAGAAACACCACCTATATCCTCAACAGCCCCACGAGAGACCCACACTCACACATGCAGTCATTCCTCCACCAACCCTGAGAAAGGTAGTGAGAGCATCTAAATGGCAAAATTAGAGACCAGAGCAAAACACAGGCCAAGCCTACTTGGATATGTCAAAACAAAACAAAATTTCAGGGTTCAACAAACACACAGTAAATAAATAGATATAATAATTTCTTGATGCTTCGGAAACAACAGACAATATCAAATCACAAAAAGAAGCAGGACAGGATGGAGTCAGCAAGTGACTGAAATAAAGAACAAAAAAACTGCCGGGGGTAAGAAACAGCCTGTGAAAACACAGGCAAAACCAAGAAAAATATAGACAAAATCGAGGAAGGCACTGACAAAATGAAAGAAAGCAACAAACAAACAAAAAACCCATTGTTGTCAAGTTGTTTACAACTCATAAAAGCGATAAAGAATTCAGGAAAACAATATAAAAACGAAACAACTAGAAACCATACAAAAACATCAACTAGAAAGCCAAAAGATTAAGAATAAAATTTCAGAAACAGACAACTCCAAAGAAGGATATAGGACCAGAATTGAAGCAATGGAAGACAGATTAGTGAAATTAAAGAAAAATCCCTTGATATCAATTTGTTTGAGGAAAAATCAGAAAAAAGAATGAAGAAATCCTAATAATTATGTGGGACACTATCAAGAGGAAAAACTTGCATATGATAAGAGATCCAATGGGCGGGGGGTGGGGGTGCAATGCAACACAAAGAGACAATTGTCAAAGTAATCCTGGCAGAAAACTTTGCTATCTATCATCATGAAAGACAAGAAGATACCCATCCAAGAAGCGCAATGAACCCCATACAGGATAGAGCCCAAAGAAAGTCACCAAGACTTATAAACAAATGTGCAAATAAAAAGGACCAAAGACAAACAAAGAATCCTGAGATCAGCTAAGGAAAAATAAAGTCACCTATCTACAAAGGGGAACCAATAAAACTAATCTCCAACTATGTAGCTAAAACCATGTAGGCAAGAAGACAGTGGGAAGACCTATATAAAAGGTCGAAAGCAAAAAAAAAACAAAAAAAACCCAGTCGGCAATTCTATATTCAGTAAAACTGTCTCTCATATACAATGGCAACATTAGAATATTTCCAGGTAAGCAGAAATTAAGGGAATTTGTAAAAACCAGACCAAACTTACAAGAAATATTAAAGAGAGTCCTTCGAATAGAGAACCAAAAACATTAAACAATAATGTGATATTTGGACGCAGGACAGACCACCCAGATACCAACCCAAATAAAGAATTTTAAAAATAAAACAAAGCTAAAAGGCTAAAAACAGGGAACCAAAGACATCAATACGTAAACGATGACATCAAAACAAAAAAGAGGGAATAAATGGTGTAGTTATAGAACTTTCATATGGAGAGGAAGCCAAAGCGATATCAATAAATAAAAGACTGTTTTAAACTTAGGAAGATAACGGTAAATTTCAAGGTAATGACATAGAGGAGGTGTGGTGGTGCATTGGTTAAGTGCTCGGCTGCTAACCAAAATGTCATTGCAATGAAAGTCTTAACTAAAGAAATCTAGTAAGAGAAAGAAATAAAGGACATCCAAATTGGAAAGAAGAAGCAAAATTTTCCCTATACACAGATGAAATGAACCTATACATAGAAAACTCCAAGGATTCCACAAAAAAACTACTGGAACTAATAGAAGGAGTCAGCAAAGTAGCAGGGTACAATATCATATTAGTTGGATTCCTCTACATCAACAAAGAGAACTTCAAAAAGTAAATCACAAAAAGAATGCCATTTATAATAGCCCCCCAAATGATAAAATACTTGGGAATAAATCTAACCGGGGATATAAAAGACCTATACAAAGAAAACTACAAAATGCTACTGCAAGAAACCAAGAGACCTATATAATTGGAAGAAAAAAAAAATGCTCATGGATAGGAAGAGTCAACACCATAAAAATGTCAATACTACCTGAAGTGATCTACAAATATAATGCAATACCGATCCAAATTGCAACAGCATTCTTTAATGAGATGGAAACACTAATCACCAATCCAATGTGAAAAGGAAAGAGGCCAAAGAAGGCCTCACACTACTGAATCTCAGAACCTACTATACAGGCATGGCAATCAAAACAGACTGGTATTTGTACGATGACAAACACATAGACCAATGGAACAGAATTTAGAACACAGATGTAAATCCGTCCAGCTATGGGCAGCTGATTTTTGACAAAGGGCCAAATTTTGTTAAATTGGGAAAAGACAGTCTCTAACAAATGGCACTGGCAAAACTGAATATCCGTCTGTAGAAAAAATGAATCAGGACCCATACTTCACATCATAAACAAAAACTAACTCAAAATGTATCAAGGACCTAAATGTAAAACCTAAAACAATAAGGATTTCATTTTACTTGTTTCAGCAATCAGCATCCATGGAAGCAGCAGTGGGCAAATCTGCTACAAAAGACCTCCTTAAAGTGTTAAAAAGCAAGGACGTCACCTTGAAGACTAAGGTGCCCCTGACCCAAGCAATGAAAGCTGGATGATGAGTAAGGAAGACTGAAGAAAAATTGGCATCTGTTGGTGAAGAATATTGAATATATCATGATGTGCCAAAATAAGGAACAAATCTGCCTTGGAAGAAGTACAGCTAGAATGCTCCTTAGAAGCAAGAATGGTGAGACTTCATCTCATATACTTTGGGCATGTTGTCAGGAAGGATCAGTCTCTGGAGAAGGACATCATCCTTGGGAAAGAATAGGGTCAGTGAAAAAGAGGAAGGCCCTCAACAAGATGGACTGACATGGTGGCTGCAACAATGGGCCCAAGCATAACAATGATCGTGAGGATGGCACAGGATCGGGCAGTGTTTCCTTTTGTTGTGCATAGGGTGGCTATGAGTCAGAAATGACTCGAGCGCACCTAGAAAAACAACAACAACAATAACAATAAGGAGATAGAAATTATAACAAAGTACCGAATACAAATTAACATTAATCTTTCTCAAACTCTTGCAAAAGAAAATAGTAGGGAACACTTTGTAACTGATTCTATGATGACATATTCGCCCTGACACCAAAGCCAAAAAAACCCACAATATCCCTTATGAATATGAATGCAAATCTTCAACAGAGTACTAACAAACCAAATCCAGCAGCAAAATACTAGCAAACCAAACAGCAGCATATTGAAAAGACTATAAACCACGTCCCAGTGGAACTTATCCCAGAAATGCAAGAGTTGTTAAGCATAAATATCAATTAATTAAGAAAATGAAGGAAAAATGACTTGATTAATGAATGCAGAAACATCATTTGACAAAATCCAAGACCCTTTCATAATAAAATCATTCAACAAACTAGAAATGTAAGGAAACTACATGTATCTGATTAAGGACACTTATGAAATACCCATAGCTGTTTTTTTTTTTTTAATATCACACGCATTGGTGAAAGACTACAAGTTTTCCCTTAACATCAGGAACAAGACAAGGATGCCTGATTTCATAACTCTTATTCTACATTTTTCTGGAAATACTAGACAGAAAAGTTAGGCTAAAATTTTTTTTAAAGGCATTTGAATTTGGAAAGAAGTAAAATTTTTCCTATTCAAGATGACAAGATCTTATACATAGAATATCCTAAGGAATTCTCTCTCTTTCTCTCTCTCTCTCCCTCACATACACACACCCACAAATATACAATACAAATAAAAAACAAAAAGAAACTATTAGATTTAATATACAAATTCAACAGAATGGCAGGATATCAGATCAACACACAAAAATACAGTTCTGGAAAGCCAAACTTGTTATTATTTATCTATTTATCCATCTATTTATTGATTTGTTGATATAGCTCTTTATCTACTTATTCATCTATTCATTCATTCATATGTCTGTCTTTCTATATGCCTGTCCATCCATCCATCCATCCATCCATCCATCCATCCATCCATCCATCCATCCATCCATCCATCCATCCATCCATGCATGTGTTCATTCATTTATTTATCTCTCTCTATTTGTTTACTTATTATGCTTTTGAGCTTCACATTTCTTCAACACCAAACTTCAAATTGACCTGGATTTTAAGGGAAAAAAGATGTCAATGACTTCTTAATTATGCCTATGGGAAAAATTGATTCACTTGATTGGTTTTCTTCGTGACACGTTTGCTTTAAATCTACTTTAAATTACTTCTCATTAAGCTTGATCCAAAAAAATTGGATGGTCTTTTTTTTTTTTTCCTTATTTGTATGAGTTTAAAGAGCTTAAATTTGGAGGAAAAGAGACTTAATGATTCTCTCTTGGTTCACTATTTGGGCCCAAGCACCCATGTGTATAGACTCAGTGCTTCTCAGGTGGTGGCAAAAACATTTATTTGCCCTGTGTTGGCTATTAGGTAGGAAGGCTGCCCCTGGCTGGAAGGAGGTCAACCCTCAACAGTGATCATGTCGTTGGGAGAGTCTTTGAACCTGAGCAGAGAGAGCAACTATATTTATAGAGTTTATTTAAGTAATTCTCAGTGCAGAGGGTTTGTTCTATTTTTGTTTGTTGAGTTTTTAGTAGAACCATGTAACACAGGGGTGTAGAAAGCTGTTAAAAGGATTTGTGTCTGTGTTTGAGAAAAGCAGTGCAGGCAATGCTTCCATCCCTGAATCTTAGTTTATGTGAAATAATAATCAAAAAAGCAGTAAAAACAGCAGCATCAATAATAATCATCATTAAAGCTGTTTGTTGAGTGTTTGCAGCATGCTGGACAATGTTGTAAGTTGTTTGCATGTGTTAACTAATTTACTTTTTAATAAACAATATTAGTGGTAGATGCTATTACCAGTAACACTTGAAAATTAATAATTAATATCTGAATCAAGAGAGCAAATACCTTCTTACCTGTCCAGGACCCTTCCAAGATCATATTGATTTTATATTTTCATTTTTGTTTTCTGGTTCTAAAATCAAGTGCCAAAAACTGTACAAGTTTCACAGTATTCAAAATTTATAAATGTCACCTTGATATTGTAGGTATATTTCCAGCAGTGAACAAAAGTGAGGCAAGTGTTGACCATTCCTAGGACTCAATTCTTCAGTTAAACTCTGAGATTGGTTTCCAGGATGCTTATGTTTTATCCTATGACTGACTCAATGGTTGTTTGACGACTGGAGTTTCTTTGTAAGGTGTTTTAGAGAATAAGATAAAATATTTCAAATTAAGGAATAATTATGTTATAATTATTATAAATTATAATTTATAAATTATAAAATAACATAATTGAGGAAAAATGAAGATAAGAGCTTACTGATGTGACTTCCATCTCTGTCTGTGTGTGATAGAGTTAACCTATGTATTTTCTCTCTAAACTCTGACCTACATCACCTTTCTTCTTAAGTTATTGCACATTTCTTTTTCCTACTTGAGCACAGCAGCTGTCTTATGTCATCCCATGGAATTAGGTAAGAGAATTGGCTGGTTAAAATCCCACTTCGCTTTAATTTTTCCAGATTAAATGTATCTCATTCAAATAGAACAAATGTAAGTGGGCATCATGCCAAAATCTAAATTCCTGTCTATGAACTTGGAGACATTTAAACCTTAGGGGCTGAAACATTTATATTGGATCTGTGGACTTCCAGAAAGCTGAGTCTCTTATTTCTATGGTCAAGCCAACTTGTTTATTTTGAGAATAAAATTATTGCAGTATTTAACATAATATCTCCTACATTATATAATTCTCAGTATTGCATGCATATTTTGTACAGAAAAAAATCAAAGTAAATATTAGTTGATCACTAATTACGTGGAGTCTAAATCTACACGCATATTTTAAAGGTAAAATAGAGTTAACGGGTTTTTCTTTTTTTAACATTCAGTTAAGATTCATTATTTGATTTGTTTTTCACTTGAACAAACATATTTTGAGCCTTGACCCTTTGTTCTTTTTTTTTTTCTCCCCAGAGTGTAGATACTAGGCCTCATAAAATATCACCTACAATTTCTACAATGTGCTTAATTGTGGGCTAGAGACCTAGTTTCCCCAGAAGGCCTCTGAGAAACAAAATATGAATTCCACCATGATTAGGCAGTCAGCCCATTTCTATCAAGAGGTTGAAAGCCTCATATAAGGATGAGAAAATGAGTTTGAACATTTCTTTTTTTATTAAAATTTTCATGGTAAATGATTGAAGGCTTATTGTCTGAAGCAAAAAAAAAAAAAAAAACAAAAAAACAAAGGCAATCTTGCATACTCGTAGTGTGGTAACAGTTCCTGAAATGTGTTTCAGATTAGAGGTTTCTACAGTTTTGGGTTCCTTTTCAAATCTATTTCTCTGCCACCCCGTAGAGGTGCCAAATAAAGTAGCTTAATTATTCATAATATATGCAGTTTGTCTCTGTGACTGATATATATAACCAACAAACAATATAATTTAACTTAAAACTTTGTGAAAGACGGACTTGCTGTGAGTATGTAACACTATCCCCAAGTGGGGTGACAGGGAAATCTGTTTAATTTTGCAGACCCCTTCCCCAGCTTCTGACCTAATGTTTTATTTCAAATAAAATTTCCCGGGAAAATGAAACATATCTCTATATGAGACACTATATATCTCAACTGAAATAAGTTTTAAAATTAACTACTTTATATCTGGAAAAGAATGTGGATGTCTACACATCTAATGAAGAAGAATGTGCTTTTCAATGCAGTAGCTTGTTCTTCAGTTTTAAAAACATGACCCGCTGGACGTGAGCAGTCTCCTTCATAACAACAACCATTCAAATCTCAAATAGCTGTTTTAGGCCCCTAATTAGTCTGAATTTAACCTAAAATATTACAATACCTTGAAGACTTTACTACAATTCATATCAAAAAGATCAATATACAGCTAATCTCAGGGACACTATTTAAAGGAATGTGTTTTATTTGATAAATTATGTAGAATGGATTGTATTTTTTTTTTTTTTTTTTTTGCACATTCATTTCCTTGATTTGCGTGATATCTGGGCTGCCCAAATTATTCAGATTACATTTGAACGATTTCTGCAAAAATGAATATCAAGGTAAGTTATGTGAGATTGATTTGACCATACATTGAACTGAAATTTTCTTGGGGCAGCAATCACAAAGGAGCAAGGTGAGAGACATTTCTTGGTAAGGTGAGATAAGGGTTAGGGTTTGAAGGTCCAATGCAACCCCTACTGGGCAGCAAGGCCCTGCAGCTATCACTCATAGTCTTGATTGGGGTAGTAAAAACATTTCTTTCTTATTTTTGCCTTACCACTTTGCATTATGCTTAGGACATAGTCATGTTCAGGAATATTATTAGAAACGTGAAAGGTTGTAAACTGTGTAAAGTATTTCAAGCAATACAAACACCTGTTGAGAAACTTATACAGTGGTATTAAAATATTTTGTAAATTGTTTTATTTTTAGTGAAATATATATGCTTATATGCATATGTATATATGTGTGTATATAATGTGTAACTGTCTAGTTTTCATAACCGATTTTGAATACATGCACATTATCTCAACAAGTTGATGTTTTTAGTTCCTTTCTCCATTTTCATCATGTGCCCTTCATTTCAAATTCCTCCTGTATGTTTAGTGTATTTCTATAAATTACACAAGAAAAATTCCTAATATGAATCTGTTAGTTAAAAAAAAAAGCGGCTTCCATCAAGTCTATTCTGACTCAAAGGCACCCTGTAGGACAGAGTAGAACTGCCCAGTATGGTTTCCAAGGAGCCGCTGGTGGAATCGAGCTGCAAACCTTTTGGTAAGCGGCCCTAACTCAACGACTGCGACAGGTATGAAAATGATCAAAGGTCGTGAGAAATGATTAGCAAGTTTTGAAAAGATCTACCGTGTTTTACCAAAACTATGGTACTGCATATCTGATAACGTTGCTCACAACATTTTTGGCCTAATAATTTAATAAAGTTGTTTTGTTTAACTAGGTTTTAATATTTTTGGATTATTTCTTTATTTTAAGCCTTCTATTTCATTTTCGATGTATCACTTATTTGTATATTTTTTCTGCTTAGTCGGCTCTTTTCATTTTTATTATTAATTTTTGGTAAATTGGATTTTATTTGTGATATTAAAATTTTTTATTTGTTCTAAGAATTCAATTTGGGTTCTTGTTTAGATTTATAATACTTTACATGAAATTTTTGGGGGTAAAAACTACAAAATCAAAATAACGACCCCCACCTGGTGAAATGAGCATTCCAATAGATTGGAAATTGTTGCCAGTGTTCCCGTTTTCTTTTTTTTAAATAAATTTTTCCTTCCATATATATGTTTATATTACTTTGTCATTCAAAAATTTATACACAATTTTTTTCATGGCATTGGCTGCAATCCCTATTGTGTCAGCACTCTCCCCCTTTCCACGCCACATTCCCACATTCCATTTGTCCAGTTTTCCTGTCCCTTCCTGCCTTCTCTTCTCTGTTTTTTGGCAGGTGTAGCCCATTTGATGTCATATACTGTTCATTTTATAGGCCTGTCTTACTTTGGCTGAAAGGTAAACTTCGGGGGTGGCTTCAGTTCTGAGTTAGAAGGATCTCCAGGGGCCATAGTCTCCAGGGTTCTCTGCTCTGACTGGGATTACAACAGAGAGTCCTGGACAGAGTGGGAGAAAATGTAGAACAGACGATCAAATTCACAAAAAGAACAGACTTCCCTACATATTTTATTGAAGGCGCCCTGGCTGTACAGTGGTTAAGCACTGGGTTTTAACCCAAAGGTCAGGGGTTGGAACCTACCAGGAACTTCAAGGGAGAAAGATGTGGCAGCCTGTTTCCATAAAGATTAACCCACTGCCATCCAGTAGATTCCAACTCATAGTGACCCTATAGGGCAAAGTAGGTTTCAAAGGCAGTAAATCTTTACAGGAGCAGACTGCCACATCTTTCTCCCTCAAAGCACCTAGTAGGATCACACCACCAACTCTTCTGTTATCAGCCAAACACATAACCACAGCACAAACAGGGCTCCTTCTGTACCGATTGTAGCTTTAGAAATCCTATGGGGCAGTTCTGCTCTGCCCGGGGGTCACTATGAATTGGAATTGACTCCAAGGCAATGGGCAGAGTATATAATTTATTGATGATATATAATAACTTCTATAAAGCCACTGCCATGGAGTCAATTGCAACTCATAGTGACCTTATAGGACAGAGTAGAACTGCCCCACAGGGTTCCCAAGGCTGTAAATCTTTACAGGAGCAGACTGGCACATCTTTCTCCTCCTGTTCAGCAGCTGGTGGGTTCCAACTACCGCCTGCCTTTCAGTTACCAGCTCAGTGCTGAAATCACTACACCAGAATCAAGACTCCTTATAACTTCTACAGCTATTGTGTTCTTACTTTCCTGTTTTTCTATCACGCCCAATTATCATGCTATTTTATCACGTTTATATCCATAAAATTTTACATGTTGTATTTCCTCCTCTTCATTCTCTTATCGACATTTTTTTTTTAACTTGATCATTTTCTTTCAGATTTTTATTAAAAAATTGCTTCATGGTCTGAAATATATAACCTATCTTGAAATTTAGATTGTATTTACATCAATTGGTTTACAGTGAACTAGCTTGCAATGACATTTATTTTGTCCTTTCAGTTACGTGTGTTTGCATTTGATATTTTTAAAACATAAACCGTTTTTTCGATAACCATATTTAAATAATATTTTATTGTCATTGAGTATTGTTATTACTAAGGTGAAAAATTTTAAGAATATTAAAAATATAATGTATTAGAACGTTGCTAACTGTAAATTATAATTTATACAATTTATCGAACACTTTTAGCAAGTTAAGTGTTTTTCATTTATTAGGTTTTCAAAAACAGTAAAGCTTTTAAATAGAAAAAAATTTTTTCTTTTTTGGGTTGTTATTTTTATTTGTCATATTCTATTTCATGGGTTAGAACATTCAAAAAAATAATGTTGTTAGAATAAGTCTTTGTTTTTTTCTGAATTATACAAACATCCATCATTATTTTATATCACTGTGTTTGCTGTTTTAGAGAAAAGCACTGTTCTTTGAGAAAGGCCTATAATGAAGAATGACGGTTCAATAGGATCAAAGCTTTTTAGAATATATGAAATGTGTGTAGTATCTTTCCTATATAACTTAGTGATATGATTATTTATAGTCAAATATGCCTCAGTTTATACCAACTTGGCTGACTATAGATAATGTTAAAAACCAAATTTCTACAAGATTAGGTTTGTATATGAACCCATAAGTTTAACTTGCAATTTATGAATGGGAAGTTTCAGACAAGAGCTTTCTAATTCATGAATAGCAACTACAGGTTATGAGTTCTTATACAAATTTAATTCTGTAAAAATTTTGTTTTTAACAGTTCTGGTGATGGGGATGGGATTAATGGAACGTTTTGAACCAGGTTAAACTCAGCAGGCAAGTTTTAATTGGTTAACTCACATTTTGGCTTCTGGGAAGTCAGGCATTTGCAGAAACTAGACTTAGGTTTGGTTTGCTGATGTGGGGCTTAGCCTTAGTGACTGCACCTTGGACCAAGTATAGTCAGGTCAACAATAAATAAAACTTTATGATAGATCATTGAATTCTATATGCTAGAATTGTATTTATATTTGCATGTATGTGTAATCAACAGTTGGTATTGTCAATTTTCTTATTTGTCACACTTTGTATTAAAGCTTTTTAGTTTTTACTGAAAATAATTTTAATTTCTCAACTTTGTTGAGCAATATTTGTAATAACAATTATCTAAAACTTTCAAATTTTAATGGGGCATCAATACCTTTTGACTCCATATCTCAACTGAGGAGCAAGTAATAACATTTTACTAACTGACATTTCGTCCAAGTGCAGTTTAAATGTAAATTTCCCCTATTAATATAAAAGGACCAAGTCAAATTCAAAATGCCATTCTTGACATGTTCCTTGAGTTAAACTTAGATTAATAATTGCTAATATAACATTTTAATGTTTCTTTCTCCAGCCCTTCTTAAAGGTCTTGCATATTTGTTTTTTGCCTGGGCAACAAATTTCCACATACAATTACAGACATTATAGAAATAACCACCAATTCATTTGTAAGAGTTGTAGTATTCCTGACATACAAATGGTAACATAATATTTATTACAACCTATAGCCAATATAATTTCAAAATTGAGAAATGGAGAAAGAAATGCTTTTTGTAAGAATATTATATCATATTTGAACATCACTGTCCTGTTTAATTATTTAAATGAATGGAGTGAAAGATTTTTTTTTCTCATACCAAGTAAGCACATCTCCAATCTCTCATCTTGAAGATATTTAAAAGGGGAGAAAAAACTCATGTTGGCAAATCATCTAAATGTTTATTTCCAGATAATATTTTTATTCTGTAAGAAGTAAAAAAAAAAAAAAATTATCATCTTTTTTTTTTCAAATTGGCCATTGCTCAACAGACACAGATTCAGTGTATAGAAACGGGGAGAAATAGTCACCTAAAGTGATTCAAGGAAATTCTACTGCATTTAATAATCATTTTGTTTTCTTCTGAAGGACATTCAATGTTGTTTACATTGAATTTTCAGATATTGTCTGCTTTATTTTTATCTAAGCCGTGAAGACAGAAAATCAAACTTTTGGAGCAGAATTTATACTTCTTGGCTTTTTCCAATATGGCCAAATGAACACCGTCCTCTTTGTTACCATTGCGGGCCTCTTCTCAGTGAATTTGATGGGGAATATCATACTGATCCACCTCATCCGACTGGACACTCCGCTCCACACTCCCATGTACTTCCTCCTCAGTCAGCTCTCCTTCATTGACATGATGTACATCTCCACCACGGTACCCAAGATGGCAGCAAACTTCCTGTCAAATGATAAGACTGTTACTTCTTTAGACTGTAAGATTCAAACCTTTGTGGTTTTGACCCTTGGTGGAACTGAAGCTCTTCGTCTTGGTTTCATGTCTTATGATAGATATGTAGTGATCTGTCACCCTTTACATTATCCTGTGGTCATGAGCAAGACGATCTGTTTGTCCATGGTCACATGTGCATGGGCCAGTAGTTCTATCAATGCTTTAATACATACATTGCATGTATTTCAACTTCCATTCTGTACATCTCGGATCATTAACCACTTTTTCTGTGAAGTTCCATCTCTAATGCCTTTGGTGTGTCAGGACACCTCCCAGTATGAGTATACTGTCCTCTTTAGTGTCCTTATCGTTCTGCTACTACCATTCATGGCCATTCTGGCTTCCTATGCCTGAGTGCTTATTGTGGTGTACCAGATGAGCTCAGGTAAAGGGCAGACAAAAGCCATCTCCACGTGTTCCTCTCATCTGATTGTGGCAAGCCTATTCTATGGGGCTACTCTCTCCACCTATACAAGACCACACACCTTGCATTACCCTGAGGAAGATAAAGTGGTGGCGGTGTTTTACAGTATCATTACACCTCTTCTGAACCCATTTATCTACAGTCTGAGGAATAAGGAGGTCATGGGGGCCATGAGAAGAGTGCTGGGAAAATAGACATTTGTACAGAAAATATGACTTTAGGAACCCTTTATAGTTTGAGACTGAACAACATGATTTGATTAGCCTACTGTCTAGAGAGAAGTAAGCTCAAAGAAATGTTTACAAAATAAATAATTAGACAAATGCCTTCATTTCTCCTCTTTTCAGAAATAACTAAATCATTACTATTGGAACTGGATTGATTTACAATGTATAAGCAAGAGAATGGTTGCCATTATCTATGTCGTTTATCTTCTAAAGCAGTAGATTTAGGACCCATAAACACAATATTCCTATGTCACAGAAAATATTTTTTCTTCTTTAATTTGCTGAAATAAAATGCATAGAAAATATAATTTATTTCAAAATGCATAATATCTAGATAATATATATGATGACCAAACTGTAGTATAGAGCAGATTTCATATATCCACTCATTCTTTCATTCATTGAACAAAAGTTTTAATGTTTTAACTTTATATGTGACGCAATTATAGGCACTGGTGATATGGGATTGAGCAATATAAAACTGACATAAATGTCTGCTCTCTTAAAGTTTACATTTCATTGTGAGGAGAAAGACAATATATAAAATTAATGCATAAATTGTACACTATATCAAAAAGTATTAATTGCCATGAAGAAAAACTAGGTGGAAAATTGGAATAGGGAAACTAAAAGATGTTTGCAATTATAAGTAAAATAGAGAAGGGAGAAACAAGAATGTGACAATTTATCAGACTAAAAGGAGTTAAGGAAGAGAATCAAGTGGACATCTGAGGAAGAGTGTTCTGGGAAGAGCAAAGAGCAAGTGAGAACTTCCTGTGATGGGAACATGTCCTTCATAGTCACAAAAGATCAAGGAGTAAATTGGTGAGACTTAGTCAATAGGTAGATTTAATGGGGCCAGAACATGTAGTATAAATTAGATCAGTATGAGGATTCTGGATTTTAACCCAAAGTGCTGGGCAACCATTGCTGAGTTGTGAGTATAGAATTGATGTGAACACAAGGAGGCCATTGCAGTAGCCCAGTTGTGACAAAATATGGCCTTGGATTGAAGTGATATTAGTGGAGGAGCAAAAGCTGGCCAGATTCAGGAGACTGGGAGAAAGCAGATATTTGAGTTTTGTGGACACATTGGAATATGAAACGCTTCAGAATTGGGCTAAGACTTGGACTAAATAATTGGAAGTATGGAGTTGTCATGATTACAGTTTGGGGGAAGCCACAGGTGGAGCGTTTTCATCATTCAGCATCTCGTGCTACTTTTACGTTGACCTCTTGGCCCCACAAACGCAGTCATTATTCTGACTTCTATCACCATTAAATAGAAGCTCTTATTTCTCATCACCATTGGGTAGAAACTTTGGCATCAGAAAAAAAAAAGTTCTGTTTGATATCTGGCTTCTTTTAGTCAACATATTTAAAAGATTTAACCATATTTTTGTGTGTCTCTGTAACTCCATCGTTTATATTACAAAGCTACATTCCATTATATGGCTCCTGAGCAATTGTTTCCATTCTGATGCAGGAAATGTTTGGCTATCATGAATAAAACTGCCATAAAACTTCCTGTACAAATGCTTTTTGAGAACATATTAACTGAATTATCTTGTATATACATCAAAGATTGAAATTGCTTGGTCATATTTTAAGTACATGTACAGCTATGAATGTGTTATTGCAATGTGGGTTTAATCATTTGTATTCCATTCAGCAATACAAGAGAAATTCTTAGAGTCTAAGATTGTTGATAATAAATAATGCAGTGACTTGCTACACTACCTGGCACAAAATATAAAATTGGATATAAGCCATGACGATAAAATCCAACCAGTGCTAAAACAGTGCATGAATAATGGTATTGGAAGAAAGTATACATTTTCTGTGAAGTATTTAAGATAGTCACTGACATGATTGTTTTTAATCCATTGTCAATAATTTTAATAATTATGGTTTGTAATTCACAATGTTCAGTTTTCCACAACAGCAACAACAAAATATTAGGCATGCAAATAAACAGGAGCACGTGGCTCATTCACAGGAAAAAATAAATAAATTTGAAACAATCCCTGAGTCAACTCAGATACTGGAATTACTAGAGAAATAATATAAATAAACTGTATTAAATATGTTCAAGGTGCTAATGGATACCATGTACAAAGGACTAAAGGTAACCAGTGAAATAATGTCTTCACAAATAGAGACTGCCAGTAAGGAGATAGAAATTATAAAAAGATACCAGATAGAAATTAACAATAATCTTTCTCAAACTCTTCCAAAAAATAGAAGGCAACTCATTCTAGAATGACATTATCACCCTGATACCAAAGCAAAAAAAAAAAAATAAATCACAATATACCTTATGAATATGGAAGCAAATCTTCTATAAAATACTAACAAACCAAATTCAGCAGCAAATTGCAACCAAATACTAGCAAACCAAATAGGGCAGCATATTGGAAGGACTATACACCACGACCCAGTGAAACTTATCCCACAAATGCAGGAGTGGTTAAACATAAATATCAATTAATTAAGAGAATGAACAAAAATGATTATATTAATTGATGCAGAAAAATCATTTGACACACTCCAATACCCTTTCATCATAAAATCACCCAACAAACTAGAAATGTAAGGAAACTGCTTGTATCTGATTAAGGACAGTTATGAAATGCCCACGGCTCACATCACTCACATTGGTGAAAAACTGAAAGTTTTTCCTTAACATCAGGAACAAAACAAGGATGCTTGACTTCACAACTCTTATTCCATATTATTACATAAATACTAGCCAGAAAAGTTAGGAAAAAAAAAAATAGGAAATGGCATTCAAATTTGAAAAGAAGTAAATTTGTTCCTATTCAAATGACATGATCTTATATAGAGAATATCCTAAGAAATACTCTGGGCTCAAGCATAACAATGATTGTGAGGATGGCACAGGACAGAGCAGTGTTTCCTTCTGGTGTACACAGGAGTCGCTATGAGTCAGAACAAACTTGGCACCACCTAACAACAACAACAGAGAATACACACGCTCACATACAACAAACCAACAAAAACAAAAATAAGCTATTAGATTTAATATACGAATCCAACAAAATTGTAGGATGTCGGGAACACACAAAAATCAGGTTTTGACTAGAGCTCTGGAGAACCAAACTTGATATCTCTGCTTATTTGTTCATTCATTCATTCATTTATCTCTCTCTGTTTATTTACTGATTACTCTCTTATACTTCAGATTTCTTCAATACCAAACTTTAGGTCTTTGAACCTTATCAGAGAGAGTGACTGTACGTACAGGGCTTATTTTAAGTAATTCTCCCTGTAGATAGTTTGTTCTAGTTTTGTTTCTTTTTCTCTTGAAACTTTAGTAGAACCGTGTCACACTGGGATGGGGAAAGCTTTTAGAAGGATTTGTGTCCACATTTGAGCAAAGCAGTGGAGGAGATGCTTCCATCCTTGAATCTATCTTAGTTTATGTAAAATAATAATCCAAAAAGGCAGTAAAAACACCATCATCATTAATAATCATCATTAAGCTAATATTTATTAAGGGCTTGCAGCATGCTGGACAACATTGTAAGTTGTTTGCATGTGTTAACTAATTTAATTTTTAATAAACAATATTAGCGGTAGATGCTATTATTAGATAATCTATGAATCAAGAGAGCAAGTAATACATTCCTGCTTCTGCAATTCAGACAGAGTGAGTCACCCCCATCCTACCTTCCACCATCACTCTCCACTTTTACTCCCTGATTTAATATATGGGCCCCTGAGAGATATTTCTCTTTTTATGCCACAGGAAGAGTTCTAGGTTTTCATGTTCTCATACCCATCCAAAGTAGCTGACAACTGTCTGTGTATAATACACAAATATTTTTCTCATGCAATATCAGGTGATAATAATAATAAAACAATAACAACAAGCACCACTTAAAGGTATCAAAACCTTCAGAGGTAGGTTTTCATTGAAACATAAGAAACTTGAACTGCAGATCCTCTCACCTGTGCAGGCCTCTTCCACAGTCATATCAATTTTATATTTGTATTTTTGCTCTCTTGTTCTTAAAGAAAATGCCAGCAACTGTACAAGTTTCACAGTATTCAAAACTTACAAATATCACTTCAATATTCTAGAAATCCTTCCACAAGTGACTGAATGTGAGGCAAATGTTGACTATTCATAGGACTCAATCATTCAGTAAAAATCTGAGATTAGGGTTCCTAAACACCTGTGTTTCATCCTAAAACTGACTCAGTGATTGTTTGGCCCCTGGAGTTTTCTCTGGAAGGTGATTTAGAGAATAATGAGACAAAATATTTCAAATTAAGGAATAATTATTATAAATAATAATTTATGAATTATAAAATAACATATATATTATAATTGGGGAAAAATGAAGATAAGATCTACGATGTGACTTACATCCCTGTCTGTACATGAGAGAATAAACCTGTGTATTTTCTTCCCAAAATCTAACCCACATCGAGTTTCTTCTTAAGTTATTGCACTTTTCTTTTCCCATTCTTGAGCACAGCAGCTATTTCATGTCATCCCATAGAATCAGGTAAGGGAATTGACTGGGCAAAATTTCAGCTCACTTCAATTTTTCCAGATTAAATACATCTCATCGAAATAGAACTACATTATTGAGCACCATGCCAAAATCTAAATTCTACTCTACACGTGGGCACTTTAACCCTTAGGGATCACAGCATTTGTATTTGATCTGTGGACTTTCAGAAATCCGAGTCCCTTATTTCCATGGCCAAGCCAACCTTCCTATTTTGGGAATAAAATTATTGCAAAATTTAGCACATTAATAATATCACCTATATTAGATAACTCCTCAGTATTTCATGCATATTTTGTATAGAAAAAAAAATCAAACTATATATTAGCTGATTACTAACTATACGGAGTCAAAATCTACGTACATATTTTAAAGGTAAAATAGTTAACTTTAAAAAAAAAATTTTTAAAGCAATCAGCTAATATCAATTATTTGATTTTTTTTTTCACTTGAACAAATATATTTTGAGGCTTGACCCTTTGTTCATTTCCCTCCCTCCCCCCAGGAATGCAGACACCAGGACTAATAAAATATCACTTGTAATTTGTACAATGTGCTTAATCACGGACTAGAGGTCTAGTTTTCCCAGAAGGTCTCTGAGAAACAAAATATGAATTCCACCCTGATCAGGCAGCCAGCCGTGTCCACCGAGAGGTTTAAAGTCTTATATAAGGACGAGAAAATGAGTTTGAACATTTGATTCTTTTTTCCACTAAATTTTTTCATGGTAAATGATTGAAGACTTATTTGCTGAGGCAAAAAAAAAAAAAAAAAGCAATCCTGCAAGTTCATAGAATGGTAACACTTCCTAAAATGTGTTTCAAATTAGGGATTTCACAGTTTTGGATTTCTTTGTGAATTTATTTTTCTGCCACCCTGTACAAGTGTCAAGTAGCTTGATTTTCCTAATACATGCAGTTTTGTCTGTGACTTTTTAATATATATGACAAACAAATAATATAATTTAACTTAAAAATTTTTGAAAGACAGACTTGCTGTGCCTCTCTAATGCTGTGCCCAAGTGGGGTGACAGGAAAATCGTCTATGTAATTTTGCAGATCCATTTCCCAACTCCCTGTTTAATGATTTATTTCAAAAAATCTTCTAGGAGATTGAAACATTATCTCTATAAAAGACAATATATCTCAATTAAAAATTTTTTTCAACTATTTTTATATATGTAAAATAATCTATATGTCTAAATACCTAATGAAAAAAGAATATGCTTTTCAACACAGTGGCTTGTTTTTCAGTTTTAAAAACGTGGTCTGCTGGAGGTAAAGCAGTCTTGTTCATAATAACAACCATTCAGATTTCAAATAGCTCTTTTGGACCATTAATTACTCTGAATTTAACCTAAAATATTATAATACCTTGAATACTTTGCTACAATTCTTGTCAAAAAGATCAATATATGACTAATCTCAGGGACACTATTTAAAGGAATGTGTTTTATTTGATAAATTATGTAGAGTGAATAGTATTTTTCTTGGATGCCCATTTCCTTTGATTTGGGCGATTTCTGGGCTGGCTAGATTATCCACATTACATTTGGATGATTACTGCAAGAATTGAATATCCAGATATGTTATCTGAGATTAATTTGGCCATATATTGATTTTAAATTTTCTTAGGACAGCAATCACAAAAGAGCAAGGTGAGAGATGTGTCTTTGTAAAGCGAGAAAAGGGTAGGGTTTGAAGCTCCAGTGCAACCCCTACTGGGCAGCATGGTCCTGGAGGTATCACTTGTAGTCTTGACTGGGGTAGAAAAAAATGTTTCTTATTTTTGCCTTGCCACTTTGTATTATGCTCAAGGCGTAGTCATATTCAACAATATTACTGGAGTGGTGAAAGGCTGTAAACTGTTTCAAGCAATACAAATTCGTGGTGAGAGTCTTTGCAGTTGAATTAAAATATTTCATAAATTGTTTTATTTCAAGTGAAATATATATGCATACATACATATGCATATATTTTTCTATATATAATGTGTAACTGTCTAGCTTTCATAACTGATTTTGAATACATGCACATTATCTCACCAAGCTGATTTTTTTAGTTCCCTTATCTGTTTTTATCATGTACTCATCATTCTAAAATGCTTCCGTAAAGCATATTACATTTATTATACTTCTACAAATTATTTACACAATGAAAATTCCTAATATGATATTGTTAGTTAAAAAAAACAAAGTATGCCTCAGTTTATACGACTTGGTTGACTATAGATAATGTAAAAAATAAAATTTCTACTAGAGTAAATTTGCATATGAATTTATAAGCTTTATTTGCAATTCATGAATAGGAAGTTTCAGACAATAGCTTCCCAATTCATGAATAGCAGATATAGTTTATGAGCTCATATACTAACTGGTTCATTCACATTTAGGCTTCTGAGGTCAGGCATTTACAGAACAAAGACTTACATTTTGGTTTGCTCATGTGACTGCATCTTGGACCAAGTATAGTCAAGTTAATAGTAAATAGAACTGATGATGAGTCATTGAATTTTTTTTTATTAACTTTTATTGAGCTTCAAGTGAACGTTTACATATCAAGTCAGTCTGTCACATATAAGTTTATGTACATCTTACTACGTACTCCCACTTGCTCTCCCCCTAATGAGTCAGCCCTTCCAGTCTCTCCTTTCTGACAATTTTGCCAGCTTCCAACTCTCTCTATCCTCCCATTCCCCCTCCAGACAGGAGATGCCTACACAGTCTCAAGTGTCCACCTGATATAATTAGCTCACTCTTCATCAGCATCTCTCTCCTACCCACTGTCCAGTCCCTTTCATGTCTGATGAGTTGTCTTCGGGGATGGTTCCTGTCCTGTGCCAACAGAAGGTTTGGGGACCATGACCTCCGGGATTCCTCTAGTCTCAGTCAGACCATTAAGTATGGTCTTTTTAGAGTCATTGAATTTTATATGCCAGAATTGTATTAGTATTTGCACGTGTATAATCAACAATTGTTATTGTCAGTTAATTTTGTGCTTTGCTGCTAACCACAGGGTTGGCAGTTCGAGCCCACCAGCCACTCCTTGGAAACCCTATGGAGCAATTTTACTCTGTCCTATAGGGTCTTTGTGAATCGGAATCAACTCAACAACAAGGGGTTTTATATTAAAGTTGGCTAGTTTTTAATTGAAAATATTTTCTATTTCTTAACGTTGTTCTGCAATAAGAATTATCCAAAACTTTTGAATTTTAAAAAAGCCATCAGTAGTCTTTTGATTTCATATCCCAATTGAGGAGCAAGTGATAAACTTTTACTAATTGCCACTTCTTCCAAGTGCAGTTTAAATGTAAATTTCCCCAATTAATATAACAGGACTAAGTAAAATTAAAAATGCCATTCTTGACATGCTTCTTGAGTTAAATTTAGATGAATAATTGTTAACTTCTATTTTAATGATTCATTCTCCAACCATCCCTTAGGTCTGGCATATGGATAGATAGACAGACAGATAGATAGATAGATGATAGATGCTGATGATGATAGGTAGATAGATGATAGATAGATAGATGATAGACAGACAGACAGATAGATGATAGATAGATAGATGATAGATAGATAGATGATAGATAGATAATAGATAGGTTTTAGGTAGGTAGATAGATAGATAGATGATAGATAGATAGACAGATGATAGATAGATAGATGAAAGAAAGACAGATAGATGATAGATAGATAATAGATAGATAGGTTTTAGGTAGGTAGATAGATAGATAGATGATAGATAGATAGATAGATGATAGATAGATAGACAGATGATAGATAGATGAAAGAAAGATAGATGATAGATAGATAGACAGACAGGTAGGTAGATAGATAGATGATCGATAGATAGGTAGGTAGGTAGGTGGGTAGGTAGGTGGGTAGACAGGTAGGTAGATAGGTAGGTAGATGATAGGTAGGTAGGTAGGTAGATCGATCGATCTTTTTTTTTTTGGAGGGCTTTGTCAATGAATTCCTATTTACACTTACAGATGTTATCTACATAACCACCAGTTCATTTAGAAGAGCTAAAATATTCCTGACCCACAAATGTTAATATAATTTTTATTACAATGTATAGCCAATACAAATTCAAAATTGAAAAATGGAGTCGAGAAGTTTTTTTTAAAGAATATTATACCAAGTTTAACCAACAGTGCAATTCTAAACTATATATATGAAGGAATTGAGTGAAAGATTTTTCACAACATGTGAACATGTCTCTAGTCTATCATCATAAAGATATTTACAAGGGGAGTAATAACTCACGTTGCAAATCATCTAAATGTTTTATCCCCATATTATATTTTTATTCTGTGATCAATTTTAAAGAAACGTTATTTTTATTTTATTTTTCAAAATGCCCATTGCTCAATAGACACAGATTCAGTGCATAAAAACCCAAAACCAAACCCATTGCTGTTGAATTGATTCTGACTCATAGTACCCTAT
The DNA here is from genome assembly GCF_030014295.1 of Loxodonta africana. Taxonomy (NCBI): domain Eukaryota; kingdom Metazoa; phylum Chordata; class Mammalia; order Proboscidea; family Elephantidae; genus Loxodonta; species Loxodonta africana. The sequence continues at coordinate 184,637 of NW_026974930.1, read as the reverse complement.
AGGACAGGGAAGAACTGCCCCATAGAGTTTCCACAGAGTGCCTGGAGGATTCAAACTGCTGACCTTTTGGTTAGCAGCCATAGCACTTAACTACTACACTACCAGGGTTTGCTATATAAAAACAGGGAGAGACATAGTCACCTAAGCTGATTAAAGGGAATCCTACTGCATTTAATAATCATTTTGTTTTCTCTCCAAGGTCAATCAATGTTGTTAATGGAATTTTCAGATATGGTCTGCTTTGTTTTAAGCCATGAAGACAGAAAATCAAACTTTTGGAGCAGAGTTTATACTTCTTGGCCGTTTCCAATATGGCCAAATGAACAAGATACTCTTTGTTGCCATTACTGTCATATTCTCAGTGGCTTTGATGGGAAATATCATACTGATCCACCTCATCCGATTGGACACTCTGCTCCACACTCCCATGTACTTCCTCCTCAGTCAGCTCTCCTTCACTGACATGGTGTACATCTCCACCACGGTACCCAAGATGGCAGCAAACTTCCTGTCAAATAGTAAGACCATTACTTTTTTAGGTTGTGAGATTCAAACCTTTCTGTTTTTGACTCTTGGTGGAACTGAAGCTCTTCTTGGTTTCATGTCTTATAATAGACACGTAGCGATCTGTCACCCTTCACATTACCCTGTGCTCATGAGCAAGACGATCTGTTTGTCCATGGTCACATGTGCATGGGCCAGTAGTTCTATCAATGCTTTAATACATACACTGTATGTATTTCAACTTCCATTCTGCACATCTCGGATCATTAACCACTTTTTCTGTGAAGTTCCATCTCTAATGCCTTTGGTGTGTCAGGACACCTCCCAGTATGAGTATACTGTCCTCTTTAGTGGCCTTGTCATTCTGTTACTACCATTCATGGCCATTGTGGCTTCCTATGCCCAGGTGCTTATTGTGGTGTACCAGATGAGCTCAGGTAAAGGGCAGACAAAAGCCATCTCCACGTGTTCCTCTCATCTGATTGTGGCAAGCCTATTCTATGGGGCTACTCTCTCCACCTATACAAGACCACACACCTTGCATTACCCTGAGGAAGATAAAGTGGTGGCGGTGTTTTACAGTATCATTACACCTCTTCTGAACCCATTTATCTACAGTCTGAGGAATAAGGAGGTCATGGGGGCCATGAGAAGAGTGCTGGGAAAATAGACATTTGTACAGAAAATATGACTTTAGGAACCCTTTATAGTTTGAGACTGAACAACATGATTTGATTAGCCTACTGTCTAGAGAGAAGTAAGCTCAAAGAAATGTTTACAAAATAAATAAATGTAACAATGCCTTGGTTTCTACACTTCTCAGAAATAACTAAAGCTTTGTTATTGAAACTGGGTGGATTTGCCGTGTAAAAGCAAGAGAATGGTTGCCATTTTCAACTTTATCTTCTAAAGCAATAGATTTAATCCCTGTCAACACAATGCTCCCATGTCATAACAAATTTTTAGTACCTTTTTAATATTCTGAAATAAAATGCACATGAAATATAATTTACCATATAATACATAATATCAGGAAAATACATATGATGACCAAACTATAATATAGAGCAAAATGCATACATCCACTTATTTATTTATTCATTGAACAAGGGCTTTAATGCTTTAACTCTGTATGTGACACTGTTATAGGCACTGGTGAAATGGGATTAAACAAGAAAAAGCTGACATAAGTCTCTGCTCTCATGAAGTTTACATTTTATCGTGGGGAGAAAGACAGTATATAAAATTAACTGGTAAAGCGACCTTATATGAGTCGGAATCAACTCGACAGCACTGGGTTTGGGTAAATTTCAGAGTATACCAAAAAGTATTAATCACCATGAAGAAGAACTAAGTGGAAAATTGGAATCAGGAGAACAGAGGATATTTGCAATATTAAGTCAAATAGTCAGAGAAGGGAGAATCAAGAATATGACTTTTGTCAAAAACTAAAAGGAGTCGAGGAAGAGAGACAAGTGGATATTTGTGGATAAAAGTTCTGGGAAGAGCAAAGAACAAGTGAGAACTCCCTGAGGTGGGGACATGCCCAACGTAGTCACAAAAGATCAAGGAGTAAATTGGTGAGACACAGGAAATAGGTATATGTTTTGGGGCCGGGTCTTACAGTGTAAATTAGATCAACGTGAGGATTGTGGCTTTGAACCTAAAACAATGGGCTACCATTGCAGAGTTGTGGTAGAGAACTGATGTGGGCAGGAGAAAGCCATTGCAGTAGTCCAGCTGTGACAAGATATTACCTTGGACCAAGGTGATATTAGTGGAGAGGCAAAGACTGGACAGATTCAGGAGACTGGGAGAAAGCAGACTTTTGAGTTTTGTGGACACATGGGATGTGAAATACTATGAAATAAGAAGCTTTCAGAATTGGGCTAAAACTTGAAATTAACAACTGGAAGTGTGGAACTGTCATCATTACAGCTTGAGGGAAACCACAGGTGGAGCATTTCATCATTCGTCATCTCTTATGCTACTTTCATGTTAATGCCTTAGGCCCACAATTACAATCATTATTCTGGCTTCTATCGCCATTAAATAGAAGCTCTTATTTCTCATCACCATTGAGTCGAAACTTTTAAATCAGAAAATAAGTTCTCTTTGATGTCTGGCTTCTTTTCCTAAACATGTTTAAAAGGTTCAACCATATTTTTGAGTGTCTCCATCATTTTTATTACAAAGCTGAATTCCATCATATGGCTTAGAATAATTATTTCCATTCTGATGTCAGAAATGTTTGACTATAATGAATAAAACTACCATAAAGCTTCCTGTACAAGTGTTTTTTGAGAACACGTGAACTCAAATCTCTTGTACATATACCTAAATTGAAATTGCTTACTCATAAATTAGGCACATGTTTAGCTCTAAAAAAAAAAAAAAAAAAAAAATTTAGCGTTATCCAAAGTGGATTTAATCATTTATTTTCCAATCAGTAATATATGAAAACTTCTTAGAGTCTGAGTGTTGATAATAAATAATGCAGTGGGTTGCTAAACTACTTGCTGCTAAATATAAAGTGGAATATAAACCATGAGAGCAAAATACAACCAGTGTGCCATCAGTGCATGAACAATGGTATTGGAAGAAAGTGTATATTTCTGTGAAATATTTTAGAGATTCACTGACAAGATTTTTTTGGATCCATTGTCAATAATTTTAATAATAATTATATGTAATGGCCTTTAGGAACACTCATTTCTGGTTCAAGACAAAATGTGTTTATTGGTCTATGAATGCCTTACTTCGGTCAGTTTGTTTATAATATAATGTATACCTGTAAGTTCACCACCCAACCCAACAACTAAAATAGTAAATTTATCTTTAGTGCTCCTCCAACTCTTGGCGACCCGATGTGTGTCAGAGTAGAACTGTTCTTGGTAGGGTTTTCAACGGCTTATTTTTCTAATGTGGATCACCAATCCGTTCTCCTGAGGTGCCTCTGGGTAGACTCGAACCACCAAGCTTTCAGTTAGCAGTGACTATGTTAACTGTTCGCACCATCCAGGGACTCTTCATATCCTCCTATACCTCTGGGTAGACTCGAACCACCAAGGTTTCAGTTAGCAGTGACTATGTTAACTGCTCGCACCATCCAGGGACTCCTCATATCCTCCTATACCTCCACCATCATTCTGAATTTTTGGTTTTTTAATTCTCTTGCTATAATTATAATATAGAATTCATAGGGTATTAGAAACTATTTTTAGATGCTGTAGAACTTAATAAAGGGGCCTTAAGTTGTAGATAATCTTTTTGAAAATTGTTTTTTTGGTTGACATTACTAACGCTCCAGGTTGAATGAAATGACAGCCCATTCTATTTTATTATTGAATGGCATTCTATTTTAAGACTATACTACACATTTATCCATTTTTTGTTGTTGGTGTTGTTGCTGACAGATGCTTGTTTTATTTCTAGTTGTCTACTATTATATACAATGCACTTATAAACATTGTTGCATTTGTCTCCTGTTTCCCATAAACAAGAGTTTGTATTTTGTATATATCTACGAATGGAATTGGTGGTGAAATTACTTAAGTGTGTAAACCATTTGTGTTTTACATAAAGTTTGAAATTCTAATTTATACTTACTATCAAAAATGAAAATAATAAATCCATATTTTAATAAATGTACATTCAAATTTAATGAATTTTAACATATTTAAATATTTTTCACACAGATTGCATGAAAGTTCACATCTGCAGACCACATCAGTCAGTGAAGTATATGGTTGTATGTCCAGTTGCTAGCTTCAAGTTTCAGGTAATCTCCACCCCAGCTTCTTGATCTTGGCCTTAGAGTTTTATACATCCTTGATCTTTTATTATTGTAATTAATTTTTGTAGTATTTTTGACCATTTTCATGCTTTTGAGTTCCAATAGAGCCTAAACCTGACTAAACACGATGCCTAAACTTCAATAGCTATAGCTAACAAACTTTTTTTAAGTAAATAGCAATTTGAAGGATGATTTGTGTAAGTTATACAGAATAAAGAAATCCATATACAGTACATTCACAACTAATCAGATAGATTATTGCAAATTGAACAAACCTATATGAAAGTAGTAACATATTATTAGCACTTGAGAAGATTCCTCATGCCTCCCCCTAGCTGCTACCCATACTTACTTGTAATGAAACAATTATATTTAAGTGCATTATCCATGAATTATACTGAACAATGAAAAAATAAATCATTTCAATTATTACATAAATTCAATATAATCCCCATTAGAATCCCATCAGTGTGTGCATGTGTGTGTGTTTAATTTACAAGTTGGCTATAGAATTTATATAAAATGATGCAAAAAACAGTAATAGCTCAAAGGGAATTTTAAAAATAATAAAATGAGATGCATCATTCTATGTGATATTAAAAATTTGTACTGATATAATTATAGACCAATGGAAGAGAATACATAATTCAGATGCACACATATGTGTACAATGATGAGTCACATATGTCAGGTGCTTGTATGGGGAGTGATAAAAGGATACACATTTCAGTGAAAGTTGTTGGATCAATTGTATATCTGTGTATATTTTTAAAAAATGAGATGTGGATAATGTCAGTGAAAATGACCAAGTTGATAGCCTCAGATAGCTTCTGTGGAGGGCCTGTTCCTGCACAGAAACAACGACAAAGCAAAAAGTGTTAGAATCAACTTTTTTAGAAATTTAGAAAGTTTTAAAATATTTACAGCAACCAAGCAAATACTGAAATAAGAGAAAACCAGAAAACCAAACCCACTCCCATCAAGTCGATTGCGACTCATAGCGACCCTATAGGACAGAGTAGAGCTGCACTATAGAGTTTCCGAGGAGCGTCTGGTGGATTCGAACTGCTGACCTCTTGGTTAGCAGCCATAGCACTTAACCACTACGCCACCAGTGTTTCTGAAATAAGAGAAAGGCCACTTAAAAACATCAGGAGAGGGGATGTTACAGAAAACAGTGTGTTAAGAAGGTATAGGATTCGTTCCCTCCACTGAAGCAATGAAAAAAACCAAAAACCAAACCCAATGCCATCGAGTCGACTCCCACTCATAGCGACCCTATAGAACAGAGTAGAACTGCCCCATAGAGTGTCCAAGGAGCGCCTGGAGGCTTCGAACTGCCGACCCTTTGGTTAGCAGCCGTAGCACTTAACCACTAGGCCACCAGGGTTTCCCTGAAGCAATGAATAAGTGGGAAAAAAACCTGACAGAATAAACATTAAGTGCTTCATGAGAAAAGATGCTGTTGAATTTTGATGAAAAATGGTGGCATTTTTGTTTATTCACCTACTATCCCCCATTCTCCACTTGGCAGCTGCCATGAAGACAGCAGCCCACATTCCTGGTGTGGCTTGCTGGTGCCAGGGTGTGGACAAGACAGATCTTTTTTCTAAAAATGTTGTTGTTGTTTATTTTGACCAATCTGGTAGTTCCAGAGATACTTGCTCTGAGATAGGCCTTGGCTTTATTCCTCTCAGACATGAGTGGCTACCAGGTGGTATCTGTCTGTGAAAAGCCTTAAAGACATATAATGCCATAACCAGCTTAGGTAAGGAATGGAGAACAGGGAAGGAAGCAGACAAACCTGATAGCCTGGAAAAGAAGAGGCTGACGAGGCAGATGCATGGGAGAATAAATTGTAGAGATACTGAATGTACTGAAGGATCAGAGATCCAATGTACATACCCAGGTTGAATGCATGCTCAGACAAGACCTGAGAGGACCCTAGGTTTGAGCCTCTGGCAGATCTTTGGGCTCTGCACAAATGGAGGTGTAGACTAAGGCCCAGTTGTAGGTGGCCTGGCTAAGCATTGAAAGAGTACCTAATTCAGAGTCAATCTTCAATGACCAGGAAAGGGTTTTTAGTTTTCTTTTTCTTCTCTTTTTGACTCCAAAAAAGGTCTCTATCAGGTTACTGGTTGACCACTAAAATAACTGAAGATAGACTTCAGTGACCACACATGGCAAAGAAAACAGTCTATGAAAAATAATAAATACATACAAACAAATAAATAGTTTGGAAATGTCACTAAACAGATGAGCACTAGGTAGGCTGGAGAATCTGCTTTTCAGAGTTAACACATAAAATTCACAAAGCCCAGTGTTTGGTAAAAATACTAGGCATGCCAAGAAACAGGAAGTACAACCAATTCACAGGAAAAAAAAAAAATCGGTGAAAGCAGTCCCTGAAGAACCAATGACATAGAATTGCTAGGCAAATCGTTTAAATCTACTGTGTTAAACGTGGTCAAAGACCTAAAGGAAAACAGGAGAATGTCTCAACGAATAGAGAATATCAATAATGACAAAGAAATTATAAAGAAGGCATCAAATAGAAATTAACATCAATCTTTCTCAAACTTTTCCAAAAACTAAAAAGAAGGAATAATTTGTAACTCAATCCATGATGCTATCAGCATCCTGATATTTAGCCAGACAAAGCCATCAGAAAAAAATATTGCATAGAAATATCTATGGAAATCCTCAACAAAATAGTAAAACTCCAATCCAGCAGCATATTAAAAGGACCATATGCCATAACCCTGTGTGCTTTGTCCCACAAGTGCAGCATATATAAAAGTCAATCAGTGTAATGCAACACATTAATAGAACGTAGGGAGAGGGGGATGATCTATCAACTGATGCAGAAAAAAGCGTTTAACAAAAAAACACTCAAAAATCAGGAATAAAAGCGAACTTCCTATTGTGTGAGAGTCAAAAATGGCCTCTGTGTATTAGCCCCAAGTTATTTACTTCTTCAAGTAAGCCGAGGCGTATTATATGGAAAAAAAAAAAAAAAACTGGCATGAAACTCAAACTTGTACATGTCCAACTGATTTAAAAATAGCCCAAATAAGCAGATTTTTAGCCACTTAGGACCTGCCTGTTTTACATACCCTGCAAAACTGGACTCAACTTCTGCTAGTCCTAAAAAAAAAAAAAAAAAAAAAGATAAATTCCTGTAGTTATAAAGACCCTAAGATGCTGCTGCTTTTAGAGCTCTCTGACCCAGAGACTTATCGCCTGGCTGCAGGAGGATATCGCTTCTCACCCCTGGGAGCTTTCTTGCTCTCTTCTCCTTCTGATGCTACCTGTGACTCTAGCCTCTGGAAGACCTTCTGCTACAGGGACCACCCCCTTGCATGTGACTTTCAATGTGTTGGCCCCATTAAATAGCTTGTTGTGCAATACTGTCGTATAGCTCTGAATTTCCTTCACCTCAGTACACTTCCTTAAAATGATAAAGGACAGTTGTGAAAAACCAACAATTAACATTATACTCAATGGTGAAAGACTGAAAGATTTTGCCATAAAATCAGGAACACGGCAAGGATATCTCTTTTCCCTACTTCTATTCAACACTGTGGTCTTTTTGTTCGCCTCTGTGAATGTGAAAACTGGACAATGAAAAAAGAAGGCAGGAGAAGTACTGATGCGTGGAAGTGTGGTGTTGGTGAAGAATATTGAATGTACCATGGATTAACAAAAGAACAAAAAAATCAGTCTTACAATAAAACAGTGAAATGTTCCTTAGGAATGAGGATGGCAAGACTTCATCTTACTTACTTTGGACACATTATCTGGAAAGACCGATCACTAGGAAAAGAAGTCCTGTTAGGTGAAGTAGAAGATCACAAAAATAAAGGAAAACCCTCAAAAAGATGGATTGACCCAATAACAACAACAATGGACTCAAACATACCAACAATCATTAGGATGGCATGGGACCAGGGAAAATTTCTTTCTCTTATATATTAGGTTACTTTGAGTGAAGCCAACTAAATAGCAACTGCTCTCAACAACATTCAGCGCAAGACATCAACAACAACATAGCTACAGCTATATCTTCATATAAAACAAAAACACCACCAGTTGCAGTAGAATCAAACGCAACTCACAGTGACCCGTTGGGTGTCGGAGTAGAACCGGGCTCCGTCAGTAGGCTGCATTGTGTGTCTGTACCATAATTTGTTTCCCATTCGTCTGTTGATGAGCATTTAGGTTGTTTACATCTTTTTGCTATTGTGAATGGTGCTCCCATGAACATGGTATGCATGTGTCTATTCCTGCAACTGCTCTTACTTCTCTTGGGTATATTCCTATGAGTGGAATTGCTGGATCTTATGGTATTTCTACTTCTAGCTTTTTAAGGAAGCACCAGATTGTTTTCCAAAGTGATTGTATCATTTTACATTCTCACCAGCAGTGCATGAGAGTCCAATCTCTCCACAACCTCTCCAACATTTTTATTTTGTGGTTTATGGATTGACCAAACCCATCGCCATTGAGTCATTTCTGACTCATAGAGACCCTATAGGACAGAGTAGAACTGCCTTGTGGAGTTTCCAAGGAGCGCCTGGTGGATTCCAACTGCCGACCTTTTGGTTAACAGCATTTAACCACTACACCACCAGGGTTTCCTTTTTTTGGATTAGCGCCAGTGTTATTGGGGTGATAAGACATCTCTTTGTTGTTTTAATTTGCATTTCTCTGGTGGCTAATGATCATGAGCATTTCCTCATGTGTACATTAGCCACCTGAATATCTTTTTTGGTGCAGTGTCTGTTCATATGCTTTGCCCATTTTTAATTTTTTTTATTTGTCTTTTTGTAGTTGAGGTGTTGCTGTACTTTGTAGATTTTAATGATTAGACCCTTCCCAGATACGTCATAGTTAAAAATTTCTTCCCAATCTGTAGGTTCTGTTTTTACTCTTTTCATGAGCATAACTGACTTTTAGCAGACCCCAGTTATCTAGTTTCTGATGTTTCTGCATTGTTGGTTATGGTTTGTATTCTGTTTATGTCGTGTATCAGGCCTCCTAGCATTGTCCCTATTTTTTCTTCCGTGATCTTTATCATTTTAGGTTTTATATTTAGGTCTTTGATCATTTTGAGTTAGTTTCTGTGCATGATGTGAGGTATGGGTCCTGTTTCATTTTTTTGCAGACAGATATCCAGTTACGCCAGCACCACTTGTTAAAAAGACTGTCTTTTCCCCCATTTAATGGACTTTGGGCCTTTGTCAACTATCAGCTGCTCATAGGTCCATGGATTTACGTCTGGGTTCTCAATTTTGTTATATTGGTCTATGTGTCTGTTGTACCAGTACCAGGCTGTTTTGACTATCATGGTGGTATAACAGGTTCTAACATCAGGTAGTGTGAGGCCTCCCACTTTGTTCTTCTTCAGTAATTCTTTACTTATTTGGGGCTTCTTCCTTTTCCATATGAAGTTTGTGACTTGTTTCTCCAACATGCTAAAAGTTGTCATTGGAATTTGGATTGAGATTGCGTTGTATCTGTAGATCACTTTGGGAAGAACTGACATTTTCATAATGTTGAGTCTTCCTGTCTATCAGCATGGTATGTTTTTCCACTTATTTAGGTCTCTTTTGATTTCTTGTAACAGTGTCTTGTAGTTTTCTTTGTGTAGGTTTTTTACATCTCTGTTTAAATTTATTCCTAAATACTTTATCTTCTTGGGGGCTATTATAATGGTATTGATTTGGTGATTTCCTCTTGGAAGTTCTCTCTTTTGGTGCAGAGGAATCTGACTGACTTATGTATGTTTATCTTATATCCTGATATTTTGCAAAATCTTCTATTTTAGTTGTAGTAGTTTTCTTGTGGATTTTGGGGGGTTTTCCATGTATAAAACCATATCATCTGCAAATAGGGATACTTTTACTTCTTTGTTACCAATTTGGATGCACTTTATTTCTTTTTCTTGCCTTATTGATCTGGCTAGGGCCTCCAGTACAATGTTGAATATGAGTGGTGACAAAGGGCATCCATGTCTGGTTCCCCTTCTCAAGGGGAATGCTTTAAGACTCTTCATTTCGGATGATGTTGGTTGTTGGCTTTGTATAAATGGCCTTTATTATGTCCAGGAATTTTCCTTCTATTCCTATTTCGCTGAGAGTTTTTATCAAGAATGGGTTTTGGACTTTTTAAAATACCTTTTCTGCATCAGTTGATAAGATCATGTGGTTCTTGTCTTTTGTTTTATTTATGTGATGGATTACATTATTGTTTTTCTAATGTTGAACCATCCCTGCATACCTGGTATGAATCCCACGTGGTCATGGTGAATTATTTTTTGATATGTTGTTGAATTCTATTGGCTAGAATTTTGTTGAGGATTTTTGGGTCTATATTCATGAGGGATATTGGTCTGTAATTTTCTTTTTTTTGTGGATCTTTACCTGACTTTTCTATCATGGTTATGCTGGCTTCATAGAATGAGTTTGTGAGTATTTCATCCTTTTCTATGCCTGAAATGCCTTTGGTAGTAATGGTGTTAACTCTTCCCTGAAAGTTTGGTAGAATTCTCCAGTGAAGCCGTCTGGGCCAGGGCTTTTTTGTTGGTGGTGGTTTTTATTTTTTTAATTATCTCTTCAATCTCTTCTTTTGTTGTGGGTTTATTTAATTTTTCTACCTCAATTTGTGTTAGTTTAGGTAAGTAGTGTGTTCCTAGAAATTTGTCCATTTCTTCTAGATTTTCAAATTTGTTAGAGTACAATTTTTCATAGTACTCTGTTATGATCCTTTTTATTTCCATTGGGTCTGTTGTGATATCACCCATTCCACTTCTCATTTAGGTTATTTGCTTCCTCTCCTGTTTTTTCTTTTGTCAATTTGACCAATGGTTTATTGATTCTGTTGATCTTTTCAAAAAAACGTCTTTTAGTATTGTCTACTCTTTCAATTGTTTTCCTATTCTCTATCTCATTCATTTCTGCTCTAACCTTTATTATTTCCTTTCTTCTGGTGCCTGAGGGCTACTTTTGTTTCTCTCTATTTGTTCAAGTTGTAGGGTTAATGTTTTGATTTTGGCACTTTCTTCTTTTTGAATGTGTGCATTTATTGTTGTAAATTGACCTCTAAGCATTGCTTTTGCTGTTTTCCAAAGGTTCTGGTAAGACATGTTTTCATTCTTCATTTAATTCTATGAATTTATTTTTTCCATCCTTGATTTCTTCTATAATCCAGTAGTTTTTAAGCAAGGTGTTGTTCTGTTTCCACGTATTTGATTTTTTTTCCTTGCTGTTTCTGTTATTGATTTCTAATTTTATGTCATTATAATCAGAGGATACTCTTTCTTAAGGTCAGCTGATTAACAATTTTAATTCCATGTACAATCTTAATTCTCCTTTGCCATGTAACTTAACATATTCACAGATTCCAGGGATTGAGACAAGGACACCTTTGGAGAATCTTTTTCCTATCTTCCATATTGATATTTTGTAAAACCATGTCTGTTCAACAGGCAGACATCAAGGCCAGCTCCTGGCAATACAAAAACCTAATTGATAGTGCCAGGTCAGCTCCCAGATGTCAAAAAATATTCTACTTCTTCTTCTAGGATATTTGTACTCAGTTCTCTTCCCTTTGAGTTAATTCATCTCACTGTACTACTATGACTTTTTGTTTAACTGTATCTGTTTACAAACTTCAATAAAATTAAAAATACCTCTACTGCAGTAAAAAATGTATTAAAATAATTAATTAAACAAGTACAAATTTGCAATGACTATAGTGGCTATTGTGCCAGTCTGCCTCAACAAAGGTCTCCCTTACCCTCTCTGGCCCGGTATTTCCCCAAGCATGAGGTCCTGCATTAGATTGATCCCTCCTAATGGTTTGTCCAAAGGAAGTGAGTCAGACAATGTTCTGTTGTGATCCGTAAGTTTTACAATGGCTAATTGTTGGAAATAGACCACCAGACCATTTTCCTAGTCTAATCTTTTTAAGGTTTTAACCTTGGGCAGTAACTTAACTTTACTAAGATCCAGTTTCATCAAAAGTCAATGGGAGCTAAAAATAACATTATCTTCATGAATCTGCTTCGATGAAATCATGCAAATAGACTGTTAGGAACGATATAGCTCACTCAGTAATTTCTCAACAAATATATTTTTTATAATTTTTATTGTGCTTTAAGTGAAAGTTTACAAATCAAATCAGTCTCTCACACAAAAACTTATATACACCTTGCTACATACTCCCAATTGCTATCCCCCTAATGAGACAGCCTGCTCTCTCCCTACACTCTCACTTTTCGTGTCCATTTCACCAGCTTCTAATCCCCTCCACCCTCTCATTTCCCATCCAGGCAGGAGATGCCAACATAGTCTTAAGTGTCCACCTGATCCAAGAAGCTCACTCCTCACCAGCATCCCTCTCCAACCTATTTTCCAGTCCAATCCATGTCTGAAGAGTTGGTTTCAGGAAAGGTTCCTGTCCTGGGCCAACAGAAGGTCTGGGGGCCATGACCACCAGGGTCCTTCTAATCTCAGTCAGACCATGAAGTCTGGTCTTTCTATGAGAATTTGGGGTCTGCATCCCACTGCTCTCCTGCTCCCTCAGAGGTTCTCTGTTGTATTCCCCGTCAGGGCAGTCATCGGTGGTAGCCAAGCACCATCTAGTTCTTCTGGTCTCAGGATGATGTAGTCACTGGTTCATGTGGCCCTTTCTGTCTCTTGGGCTCGTAATCACCTTGTGTCCTTCATTCTCCTTTGATCCAGGTGGGTTGAGACCAATCGATGCATGTTAGATGGCTGCTTGCTAGCGTTTAAGACCCCAGATGCCACTCTTCGAAGTGGGATACAGAATGTTTTCTCAATAGATTTTATTGTACCAATTGACTTAGACGTCGCCTGAAACCATGGTCCCCAGACCCCTGCCCCTGCTACGCTGGCCTTTGAAGTATTCAGTTTATTCAGAAAACTTTTTTGCTTTTGGTTTAGTCCAATTGTGCTGACCTCCTCTGTATTGTGTGCTGTCTTTCCCTTCACCTAAAATAGTTCCTATTACTATCTAAACCCCTTTCCCGCCCTCCCTCGCTCCCCCCTCTGGTAATGACAAAAGAATGTTTTCTTCTCAGTTTAAACTATTTCTCAAGTTCTTAGGGTGCCTTGGTTGCTTCCATCTTTTTGCTATTGTAAACAGTGCTGCATAAACATGGGTGTGCATATATCTGTTTGTGTAAAGGCTCTTATTCTTCTAGGATATATTCCAAGGAATGGGATTGCTGGATCCTATGGTAGTTCTATTTCTAGATTTTTAAGGAAGACCCAAATTGATTTCCAAAGTGCTTGTACCGTTTTACATTCCCACCAGCAGTGTATAAGTGTTCCAATCTCTCCACAGCCTCTCCAACATTTACTCTTTTGTGTTTTTTGGATTAACGCCAGCCTTGTTGGAATGAGATGAAGTCTCATTGTAGTTTCGGTCTGCATTTCTTTAATGGCTGATAATCGTGAACATTTCCTCATGTATCTGTTAGCTACCTGAATGTCTTCTTTAGTGATGTGTCTATTCATATCTTTTGCCCATTTTTAAATTGGGTTATTTGTCTTTTTGTAGTTGAGTTTTTGCAGTATCATGTAGATTTTAGAGATCAGGCGCTGATTGGAAATGTCATAGTTGAAAACTTTTTCCCATTCTGTAAGTAGTCTTTTTACTCTTTTGGTGAAGTCTTTGGATGAGCATAGGTTTTTGATTTTTAGGAGCTCCCAGTTATCTAGTTTTTGTTTTGTATTTTTAATAATGTTTTCTATACTATTTATGCCATGTATTAGGGCTCCAAACAGTGTCCCTATTTTTTCTTCCATGATCTTTACCTTTTTTTTAGATTTTATATTTAGGTGTTTGATACATTTTGAGCTCATTTTTTTTGCATGGAGTGAGGTATGGGTCTTGTTTCACTTTTTTGCAGATGGATATCCAGTTATGCCAGCACTATTTGTTAAAAAAAACTGTCTTCTCCCCCCATTTAACTGTTTTGGGGCCTTTGTCAAAAATCAACTGCTCATATGTGGATGGATTTATATCTGGATTCTCAATTCTGTTCCATTGGTCCATGTATCTGTTGTTGTCCCAGTACCAGGCTGTTTTGACTACTGTGGTGGTATAGTAGGTTCTAAAATCAGGGAAAGTAAGGCCTCCCACTTTGTTTTTATTTTTCAGTAATACCTTATTTATCTGGGGCTTCTTTCCCTTCCATATGAAGTTGGTGATTTGTTTCTCCATCTCATCAAGAATGCCGTTGGGATTTGGACCGGAATTGCATTAAATGTATAGATTCCTTTTGGCAGAATAGACATTTTTATAATGTTAAGTCTTCCTATCGATGAGCAAGGTATGTTTTTCCACTTATGTAAGTCTCTTTTGGTTTCTTGCAGAAGTGTTTTGCAGTTTTTTTGTATAAGTCTTTTACATCTTTGGTAAGATTTATTCCTAATTATTTTATCTTCTTGGGGGCTACTGTAAATGGCATTGATTTGGTGATTTCCTCTTCAATGTTCTTTTTGTTCGTGTAGAGGAATCCAACTGATTTTTGTATGCTTATCTCGTATCCTGATACTCTGCTGAACTCTTCTATTAGTTTCAGTAGTTTTCTGAAGGATTCCTTAGGGTTTTCTGTGTATAAGATCATGTCACCTGCAAATGGAGATACTTTTACTTCTTCCTTGCCAATCTAGATGCCCTTTATTTCTTTATCTAGCCTAATTTCTCTGGCTAGGACCTCCAACACAATGTTGAGTAAGAGCGGTGATAAAGGGCATCCTTGTCTGGTTCCCAGTCTCAGTGGGAATGCTTTCAGGCTCTCTCCATTTAGGGTGATGTTTGCTGTTGGCTTTATATAAATGCCCTTTATTATGTTGAGAAATTTTCCTTCTATTCCTGTTTTGCTCAAGTTTTTATCATGAATAGGTGTTGGACTTTGTCAAATGCCTTTTCTGCATCAATTGATAAAATCATGTGATTCTTGTCTTTTGTTTTATTTATGTCATGGATTACATTAATTGTTTTTCTAATGTTGAACTATCCCTGCATACCTGGTATGAATCCCACTTGGTCATGGTGAATTATTTTTTTGATATGTTGTTGAATTCTATTGGCGAGAATTTTGTTGAGGATTTTTATATCTAAGTTCCTGAGGGATATAGCTCTATAATTTTCTTTTCTTGTGGTGTCTTTACGTGGTTTTGGTATGAGGGATATGGTGGCTTCATAGAATGAGTTTGGTAGTATTCTGTCCTTTCTATGCTCTGAAGTACCTTTAGTAGTAGTGGTGTTAACTCTTCTCTGAAAGTTTGGTAGAACTCTGCAGTGAAGCTGTCCGGACCAGGGCTTTTTTGGGGTGGGGGGGGTTGATTGCCTTTTCCATCTCTTCTTTTGTTATGGGTCTATTTAGCTGTTCTACCTCTTTTTGTGTTAGTTTAGGTAGGCAGTGTGTTTCTAGGAATTCACCCATTTCTTCTAGGTTTTCACATTTGTCAGAGTACAATTTTTCACAGAAATCTGATATGATTCTTTTAATTTTAGTTGGGTATGTTGTAATATCGCCCATCTCATTTCTTATTTAGGTTATTTGGTTCCTCTCCTGTTTTTCTTTTGTCAGTTTGGCTAGTGGTTTATCAATTTTGTTAGTTTTTTCAAAAAAAAACAGCTTTTGGTCTTGTTAATTCTTTTCATTGTTTTCTATTTCTTTTAGTTCAGCTCTAATTTTTAGTATTTGTTTTTTTTTTTTTTTTTTCTGGTGCCTGTGAGTTTCTTTTGTTGCTCTCTTTCTATTTGTTCAAGTTGTGGGGATAATTCTTTGATTTTGGCCCCTTCTTCGTTTTGGATGTGTGCATTTATTGATATAAATTGACTTCTGAGCATTTCTTTCACTGTATCCCAGCGTTTTTACAGGAAGTGTTTTCATTCTCATTGGAATTTCTTTGTTCCAT
Source organism: Loxodonta africana (assembly GCF_030014295.1). Taxonomy (NCBI): domain Eukaryota; kingdom Metazoa; phylum Chordata; class Mammalia; order Proboscidea; family Elephantidae; genus Loxodonta; species Loxodonta africana. Next base: position 168,377 of record NW_026974930.1, on the reverse strand, counting down.
CCTTAATGCCTTCTATAATCCAGTCTTTTGTTTTGTTCAGTTTCCATGTGTCTGATTTCTTTTCCCTGCTTTTCCTGTTATTGATTTCCACCTTCATGCCCTTATGGTCAGAGAAGATGCTTTGTAATATTTGAATGTTTTGGATTCTGCTAAGGCTTACTTTATGCCGTAATATGTGGTCTTCTAGAGAATGTCCATGTGCACTAGAAAAGAAAGTATACTTGGCTGCTGTCGGGCGGAGTGTTCTGTATATGTCTATGAGGTCAAGTTGGTTGATTGTGGCATTTAGGTCTTCTGTATCTTTATTGAGCTTCTTTCTGGATGTCCTGTCCTTCACCAAAAGTGGTGTGTTGAAGTCTCCTACTATTATTGTTTTGTCAGAAATTAATAACTCAATCAATATTAACTGTCCTGATTTTTGTTATTGATTTTAATATTATTATTTTCTCTTTTAATTAATTTATTCAGGGTTACCAGAATTTGACTTATATTTCTACTTTCACTTTCTTTTTTCTCATATTATTGACTATATCCATAGGTATATGCCTGTTTGAAAATAAAATTCAAATATCCCTTCATAGATTGGTTTGACAATCCTAGTATAATTATATAATTGTGTGGTGTCTATCTAACCACATTGCACATGCAAACAGGATGTGCCTCAAACTACCAGACAACTAGGAATGAGGCATGTACAACCACTGGCATCAACCATTCCATGAGTGCTACGGCCATCTGTGATCAAGACATTTACACAATATTGGCAAAGTGAAAGCCACTATTATTATTTCTAGAAAGCAAACAGTAAACAGTAAAACAAATTCTCAAAGCAGATCTGCTTATTCTTCTCCAAACTACTCATATTCTTTCTAATATCACTGTACTGGCACATTGTGTTTCTGGTCAAATGTTGTCTGCATGTCACCACTGCCTCTGGCTGCCACCATGTTACCCGGGACACCTGCATGGCTTCCGAGGCTTCTGCTCTGCCCCTGGGCCTCACTGGGCCTTGCTTCACTAATGGAAAGACCCCTGCACAGGATCTCCTGAGCCTCTGCCACTGGGCCCTTTTTGACCTATGCTGCTGCCTCCTACCATGCTACCCAGACCAGAGTGGTTCTCTGTCTTGCTGCCGTGATACCAAGGCCTACCCTGCATGAGGGAATGTATTGTTCCCACCACGATGCCCAAAGGGGGAAGGAAGCAAATTACACCAGCCACACTCAGGTCTCTGTCCCACAGGTACAAGTGTTGCAGTACTTTAGTAGGAGGCACACCCCTGCACAAAGACACTCAGTTCTCTCTCTATGGACCAGCAAGCCCACCATCCCTGTCTTCACTGTTACAACTCTCTCTTCTTAATATAGGGAGTTCTCAATGCAGGGGCCCTGGGTCCAAAGGATGCACTCCACTCTACGCTCTTTTTGATGGTAGTGAGGGGCCCCAGAACCTCTGTGGATTTGGCCCTTATATAAGCCTAACAGAATAGGAACAGCGACCAATCTCCTAGTTGGACCACAAAGGGCACAATCCCATTAAGTGAATTTTCAATCCACTAGTTTTGTAGTAAATCTACTAATACCTTGCAAAATTTTGGCCCAGACAATCATTTTGTGAAATTACAAGACCAGGGCTAGAAAAGCCATATAAAAGTGATTCATTGCGCGGCAATAATTCAGCCCATTTTCTTAACCCTTAACCAGTTCATAAGCAGAGCTGTAACAAATCAATTAGTTAATGCTTATAATATTTTGATTATGTAGCACAGCATCGTATAACCTCCCATATTGGAGCTCCTGAGTGGTGCAAACAGTTATACTGTATAATCTCCTGGAGCAGAGCCCCTGGGTGGTACAGTTAACATGTTCAGATGCTAACTGAAAAGACGGAGGTTCAAGTCCACCCAAAGGCACCTTGGAAGAAAGACCTGGTGATCTACTTCTGAAAAATCACCCATTAAAAACTCTACAGAGCACAGTTCCACTCTGACACACACAGCGTTGCCATGAGTCAGACGTAAGTCAATGGCAACTGATTTTTACTGTTTTCTGTTGCAAGATAAAGACATTAAAAAAAAAACTCTCATTACTGTACGTCAGTTCATAAGTCAACATATTCAGCTAAAGCAGAGAAGAAAGGAGATAATGAAATTATACTTATTTGATAGATCTGGTGCTTTATATTTATTCCATACCTGAAACCAAAACCAAACCCATTGTCATCAAGTCTATTCCAACTCATAGCGACCCAATAGGACAGAGTAGAACTGCCCCATGGAGTTTCCAAGGAGCTTCTGGTGAATTTGAACTGCTGGCGTTTTGGTCAGCAGCTGAGCTCTTAACGACTGCACTACCAGGGCTCCTTATTCTATACAGTAGCCCCTAAAAATAATCCTATGGAAGAGGCATTATTATGCCCCTTTTACAGATGATTAAACTGACGCTCAGAGAGGTTATATAACAGGCCCAAAATATATAACTAGAAAGTTTCAAGACTGGAAAAGTTCAATTCGGTCATGGCCTTTTGTTGGGTAAGACATGTCTAGAAGTCCACTCTATTCCCCACATCATTACCAGCTCTTTCTTGACACATTAGTTATTGTGAAAGTTTAGGTTAACAGGATTGTGGACTAAGTATATTTTCTAGGTATGAGTTAAGTGCTTTATGCATCGTATCTCATTTAATACTAATAATATTATAAGGCAAGCATCATATTCAAAATAATCACATCCTGACTTTGTCATGTTGATAAAACAGGCCATTATCTTCAGAGATCAAATATCCTGAAATTTTAAAATAATCCTGTATGGAGGTGATAAATGAGGAGAGCATGTGGTCATCCGTATTCTTCCGAATGCTTTCCCACGAGCATTTCTGCAGCCTGAAGCTCAGGAATCCCTAAGGCTTTAGCCAGGTGCCTTGTATTTTATACCGGCAACAGAGGCATTGGTGGGGATCCGAACGGTGATCTGGGAACCAGAGGCTTAGAGTATTCCACACCTCCTGCACGGTGGCTCCTCTGATGCAGGTTAGTGCTACGACTCCTAGACTGAGTGCTTACAACCGGGGATGGTATGCGCTAATGCTTTCACTGTGGCCCACTTAATTTCTGTAATTTTAAAAACTATATCACAATCATACTATTTGGAAAGCACAGAAATTAAAGCACCTGGATTGCACTTGATAACATCATAACTATTCCTTTTATATTCTTCCATATACATTTTTTACAATTTGAAAAATATTGTTTATACAATTAGCATGATATCTAAGATTGTTCCAGCTGTTATATTGTGTTCCATGGGAAATTTATTAGTTCTACAAAAGTTCAGGATGCACATTGTGGAAAACCTTGCAAAATAAGCCCTTTGTGTTTACAGGGTCTCCTCCCAGCCCTTCTTTTTTAGTCATATTTTAGAACGATATCCACAAGGTATGGCAATGCTTCAAGGGACAAGACTAGCTCTCTGGCTCTCACTCCGAATTGCCAAATTGACTAATAAAGGATTTTTCACTTTTACCCGGAGATTAATTTTCATTGCATTCCTACTGGTAATGCATATCATAAAGAAACATTGAGTGTATAACGTTTGAACGCATAGAAATTATAAAAATTTGGTTTAAACTATGTATTAATTTCCAGTGAGAAAGAACATCCTTTCATACTTATATTGCACTAATGTATCTTTATCAAATTATAATTATGAAAATAATATTACAGGTATTTCCCAGTGTAAGACAGGGTTCCATTCTGAAGACTCTATCATGTCAGTTCTGATATAAGTAGAATATCTGTTTTTTAAAAAATATTCATTATTTTTGCCTCCTATTATCAATATCTTTATAAATCCAATCTTTATTTGTCTTTGGGATTGGCATGAGAATGATAACATCAACAAATTACGTGCTACAACGTTATATGTAATACATATTACTAACAATAAGATGTACAAAGATAAAAAAAGGATAGTGATAGGGCAGTTCGTTGTAACTCAAATATGTCTTAAGTCGGGGACGATCTGTACTAAGCTTTTTAGGAAAGTTGAGTCTTAGTTAACACTCTGACTCTAAGGTAAATGGATGCATATATCTGATTCTATTAAATTCTCTATTCATGAATTTCTCTTTGGGGAAAAGTTTGTGTAGAGATAAAATTTATGTTGGCTATCTTTTATTGATAACATACTAAATATAAATAATTTAATTAAACATTCTACATGCACTATCTTTTTCCATTTTTACAAAGTAGGACAGTTACCCATTTTAAATACACTAACCTGAGACACACAGTTTATAAGAGAGCTGCCTAACTTCACAGAACTCACAGTTGCTCCAATGAGCTCCAGCAGATTTCCCAGACTGAGATGCACTAGGAAGAAAAGGCAAGCGATCTACTTCTGAAAAGTCAGCCAAAGTGAACCCAATGGATGGCAATAGTCCAATCAACAACCGATTATGGGAATGGCGCAGGACTGGGCAGCATTTTGCCCGGGGTAGCCGTGTGTTAGGTGACTTAATGGCATCTAACAACAACGATGTGTTTGAGAGCCCATTCTTTATTTATGTTGTTTGCTTTATTCAAAAAGTTTTGTCACTATTAAGATAATAATTGGAACAAAAAACTGGCTGGCAAGCCCAAAATAACTGTGGGGAGTTTACTTTCATGACCAGGATTTTGGACCCATGCTTCCTACTTTTGAGACCAGGGAAAAATAAATTAATCTAACCCTCCATTCCTTCATCTGCAAATCTGAAACAATAACAGTTTACCTCATTTAATTGTTGTGACATTGCATGAGGAAATGCACATCCAGGGTTAACATAGGACTTGGGACATTGTTTGCTACAGTTATAAAAATCCTTGTTATGTCTGAGTTACTCCATCTATATCATGCAGATGTGAAGTAAGAGTCATTTTGGCTTGGAATTGTTTTGGATTGAATTGAAGAAATGAACATACTAGTGCCAGGCCAGAATATTGGACAGGTGGGTATGTAACACAGAGTGTACCTTTGAGAAAGGGGAAGCTTTGCTAATTCTGGGAACTCCACATTGAGGTAGACAGAAAAATGTGACAATGGATGTGAAAGTACTCTGAGCTCTCTGCAATTACCCACTTTATACAACTAGAAAATAAATGGGAACAATTTTTTATCCTATTTTAAATTGTACAGAGATATTATAGACAACTAGAAGTTTATCTGACCTACATATCCCTCTTCTACTTTGGTAGCGTGGAATTACAAAGAATTGAATTCACTTGGGAACAACTGCCTTTTTGATGTAAAATACAGATAATATTTTCTCTTTTTACCTGCTATTTTAAATTTTTTTTTCGAATTTTGAGACATTATTGAATTTGTGACAAGTTTCATGATATCTGTTACAATTCTTATAACACATTGAATATTAAAGGCATGAGAACACATTGCAAAATTAATAACCAAATAACCTAATAGCCTTGGAATAATTAAATTTACCATGGTCATGAGTGTTTCCTCTACGTTCAAAATAAATTCATAGACGGTAGACAGAGGACAGACAGAAAAATCTAAAGGAACAGAGAAAACATGTCACTTATGCTGAAAAATGAAGACTGATACGTAATGATATTTTTGTTCTTTGATATGAAATAAGTAACATTACATTACATGTGAGTTATGGGAAAATACTAATTTTACTTTCAAAATATCTTGGTAGGAAACATCTATAGATGACCAATAATAATATAATAATGATAATAATCAATAACTTTATAGAGCTATCTTCTTGTGCATGCATTCTGCAGTGTACTTATATGCATTTTATTTTGTAGTTATCAAATAATCCTATAGTAGATACTATTATGTCATCTCATTTTGCACATAATGAAACTGAGGTTTAAGCATATTGCTCAAATTTATCCAACTACTAAACAGTGGCATAGGTATTCAAACTCAAGAAACCTGGCCATTAAATATGTACTTTTATGTTCAATCTTCAGATGAATGCAGCTACCAGTTTAAATGTTTACTATTAGATCAGTCATGTAACTTTTCTGAACTTCGTAATTCATGCCGACTAAATGTGAAATATACATTTATTTCATATTATATGAACTGTCCAGCAAATAAAATGCCTGATATGATAATATTTCAAATACTCTTAGTTTAAAATAATTTCATCTTAAATTTAAATCTACAGAAGACTTTCAAAATCATATTCATTGAATCTTGGCATCTGAGAAACATTGGAAAGCTGCCCTTAAGCTCAGGGCCTTAGCAGGTGGTTATCAAATCGCCAAAGCAGAGAATGAGCCCCGCTGGAAACAAATGAAACCGGTGCTCCAGTACAGCTGTCTACCAAAGTCTGCGAATTTTCCCAGTCTAGAAACAAGGAGAGTGGCTCATAGCAAAGTAAGTGACCTTCCCCAAATCTCACACGTATTTGTGAACAAAATATGGACAGGTCTTTAGAGTTCTGACTCCTAGTCTTCATGTTATTTAAGCAACTCGTAACTTGTATGTCTATACCCAGTGTGCCCTGACCCAGGGCAGGCTTAAGTGAATGAACTTTGCATGTCAGGACCTCCAGTTCAGCGGCAGCCAGAGACACAGACCTGTCCATCCACCCAATGCAGTGAGAAACGCTAACAAAGAAAATAGATTAGAAAAGGAAAATGTTTCCTTAAAAATAAAAAGTCATATGAATTTAAAAAGTAATAGGAAAACACAGCTTACCTGAAACTAATAGGAAAGTGAATACATTATTTAAAAAAAAAAAAAAATCTACAGACACAGACTACTTTACACCTATGTTTTAGTGGCCTTTAGGGACACTGATTATCCCTATTTTGTTTAAAAAAAAAATCAGAGACTACACATTAAAAGATGAACTATAGCAATACATTTTGTGAGTTTAATATGTTTAATATTCATGCATGCAAAGACAGTACAATGTAATATTAAATCAACAATGATCATAGATTCAAACAACTTATATACCAATAACAAGTTGTTTGATCCAAATAACATTGAAATTGTTTAAAATGGTAGCCTATTAATGAAATACAGAACATTAATATTAAATTATTAATATCATATAAGTATCCCAAATATATGTAATGTAAAATACAAAACTTCAGTCCAAAATAACAAAAATGTCAAATATATAAAATCAACTGGAGAAGATATTCACAATGCATATAAATAACAAGTTATAAAGATATATAAATTATATATATAATTAAATACATAAATTACAAAATACATGGGAAATTCTTTAAATTATTAAGAAAAAGCCAAACAATCTAGAAACCATGAATAAGAGATATTCACAGAGAATTTGCAGAAGAAATCCAAGAGGTCGATGAATAGATTAAAAGAGTTTCTGCCATGTAACTTAAATGACATGCAATTTAAATTTATTTTCACACTTATTTGATTGCTGTTAATTATCGCATCTAACAGTAAAATATGTGGAGGAATTATCACACAAATTGACAGTTGACTGGAGTGTAAAAGGTGGAGATGCAATTATCTTAAACCCAAAATATTCTAGTAAAATATTTACTTGAGAAAATATCGCCACATGCACAAGGATATGGGTTATACTAACAAAAGATTGGAAAGAAGCTAAGTATTCTTAAATAAACATTGCATATATATACATGTATATTTATATATATAAATTGCATATATATGATGTAATAAAATTTGGCAGTAGTTAACAATATATTAAACTGAATATATATATTTCACTCAAAATATGTATATTTGAGGGAACAAAGCATAAAAGAATGATATGCTCACTATTATAGCATATTTATATCAATTTTGAAAAATGGAACGTCTACATATTTTAATGATATGAAAGTCATTGTTGGTATATACTAAGAATCAAAAAATTTTAATATGTATTAAAGGTCTGAAGATCATAGACCATTCACAAAATTTGCAAAGTTTTCCAAATAAGTTACAGAAAAACTAAAAAAGGATTTACTACACCACAGATTATGAATGAAGTCCAAGCATAATACTGTTGGTAATCCTGAATTCACAGCTCTCTTTGACAATTTGAATTTGTGAGCAAAAGACACCACTTACCTAAGTATAATAGGTGAATCCATTTACATGTGCATCCATTCCTACCACCAAAAATACTTAGACGTAAAAGAAATGGAAGTTATAGATTCTAGTGAAAAGAGAAGCTATTCTGAAAGTGAATGAGTACCTGTATATTTTACCTGTGGGAGATGTTGGACCTCAGGTTCATTATATGAGAATATCATTTGGATAAGTCATAATTAATGGATTAGTTTTTGTCTTCTACTTTTAAAAGCATAAGATTATTGATGTCCAAATTTACATGAAAATTGCATGCAATATGAATTATGTTCATTTATGAAATTATTAACTTGTTTTGAATGGATAAAACCAAAACACCTGTGCTGTCAAGTCAATTCTGACCCTATAGGACAGAGTAGACCTGCCCCATTGAGTTTCCAAGGAGTGGGTGGTGAGTTTGAACTGCCAACCTTTTGGTTAGCTGCCGAAAGCTTAACCACTGTGCCACCAGGGCTCCCTTAGAATGGATATATAAATTAAAACCAGCAGCACTGTTTAAGAACATAATACATAAAAGTTTAAATGTTGAGGGGGTTCTAAACTTAACGAGATGTAGGCACCGTGATCAGGAAAGCAAGTCATGATAATATAAATGATATGGTGATGGGTACAGTAGTATCTGTGGTGGCTGAAAGCCTAGTGTATTTAGAGCACAGGCTGCATGTAAGTGTGGAATAGAGAATTTTTGCTTTTGTTTTTTCCCCATCAAACTTAGTTTTATTGGTTGTAATTTTTTTGAAACTTTTGAAATTTTAATTTGTCTTGATATTGAAGAAAATCATGTGAGAATACATTAAGCAAATATCTAAAACACATGCAAAAGTAATAACTATAGGCATATCACCTCAATACCTACTAAAGTGCATAAACCTGAATTTCCTTCAATATAGAAATACCAAAAGTGTAAAGAACTCGGATTGCATAAGTAATATTTCATAACGCCATGAGTAAATTACATGTGGCATACTGACAAATTATTAAAAAACAGTAGAGGTATAATTTGTACCACTGTATATGTATGTTATCTAATTTTGTGTGAATAAAAAATAATGTATAGTAACAGCAGAGATGGATAGTAGTATGCTATGGCAAAAATCTTGTTTGTAAGTGAAAGATTAAAGTAGTAATTAGTCCTCCAAGTCTGAGATTTCCCAAGTCATTTGATCAAGTTTTCATAAAGATATGTACAAGCTTCCTTGTAAACAAATCTCATTTCTGCATCATTCTTACATCTTTCAGGCACCAGTAGAGCCATGGTCAATGCCAACGGCACCACAGGAATAAACTTCATTCTTCTAGGGCTCTTTAACCACACACAGATCCACCTATTCCTGTTTGCCATGGAGCTTATGATCTTCATCACCTCACTGATGGGCAACACCCTTATGATCATTCTCATTCATGTGGACCCTCAACTCCACATGCCCATGTACTTCCTGCTTAGCCAGCTTTCTTTCATGGACATGTCGCTGGTCTCCACCATCGTTCCCAAAATGGCAGCCAACTACCTGATGGACACTAGGTCTATCTCTCCCACTGGCTGTGGAGTCCAAATCTTCCTTCTTCTCACTCTGGGAGGGAGTGAATTCTTCCTCTTAACGGCCATGTCCTATGACCGCTATGTGGCCATATGTCACCCACTGCGCTACCCCATTCTCATGAGTCAGAAGCTCTGTTTACTCGTGACGTCAGGTTCCTGGCTCCTGGGAGGGATCGATGGGCTGATGCAGGCTGGTGCCACTTTGAGCTTCCCTTACTGTCACTCACGGGAAATCAATCACTTTTTTTGTGAAGCACCATCACTGGTATGCCTTGCCTGTGCTGACACCACGATTTTTGAGTTTTTCATGTATGTCTGCTGCATTCTGATGCTCTTGATCCCTTTGTCTCTCATTTTGGCCTCATACAGCCTTATCCTGGCTGCAGTGCTCCGCATGCAGTCAGCTGGAGTGCAGAAAAAAGCCTTTAAGACCTGCTCCTCTCACCTGGTGGTTGTGGGACTCTTCTATGGCACCATCATGTTCATCTACATGAGGCCCAAATCTAACGGTTCAGAGGACCATGATAAGGTGGTCTCAGCTTTTTATACCATCTTCACACCTATCTTGAACCCCCTTATATACAGTGTGAGAAACAAAGAAGTCAAGGGGGCCTTGAGGAGGTGGCTGGAAAAACATTTTATGTGATATCAATACTGAGCATAATTTGCCAAAATGGCAGCAACTAAACTGGTTACAGGTTACGTTTCTAAAATATTGTTTTGTTATTTTGTTCATCCCATTTAAATTCTTCTTTTGTGTTGTATCAAGTTATTTTGCTCTTACTTTGCCAATCTGGCTGCATTGTTCCTATCTAATTATTTTTTATATATGGTAAATTAATTAAAAATTATATTTGTCCTCCTGTCATAACTTGCAGTGGTGTTTTTACTCTGAAATTAGGGCTCTGACAATAAGTATGAGTGATTGAGTTTATAAATAGCATATGATATGTGTATAATTTGTATTTTTTGATAAATAATGGAAATCATTAATTTTGATGGGGATAATACCTTTTGAAAATAAAACATAGATCATAAATCACATAATAAAGATAAAATAAATTCACATGAAATAAGGACCCAATGTGACCATCAAACATAAAATACGTAAGAAGACATCAAGAAATATTTGCAAAATGTTACCGTGGGAAGATTTGTTAAAGAAACTTCCAGACAGAATATAAAAATGCTAATTGGCTTTTCATGACCTATGTTAAAACGTAAGAGCAGAGAGATGAGCTGAAGAAAAAAAATATATTGTATACAAAGGAGTCAGTACACAGTGGATTCAAAAATAAAACTTTCAGCGAAGAAGTCTCAAATTAAGAAAGGGCCTCAGGCCAAAGATCCAACACAAGTTGTGACTCTAAAATCATTTATTAAGGCTTCAGGACGATTTAAGACACAGTGCCTTAAATAAACATCCAAAGAGACAAAAGACCTTCTATAAATCTTGAGAGTCTTGTAGATTCTCTTTAGTTAAAAATATACAGGACTACTAAAATGTTTCAAGGCACTGTAGTGCAGCAGAGTCACAGGAAGCCCAAGGTTGGTAGTTGTGGGTTTTGTCTAATGGAGTAAATTCCAGTAAGATTCATGGAAAACTCACAATGTTTGTAAGCATGTTTTTCTGACAGAAATATCACTAGTTTGGTCTAAGGAGTAAGCTGATTGAGGTGACTACTCAGTTTTCTCATGGTAGAGCAAGGGTGACTCAGAAAGCAGAGGCAAAAATCATGTAGAATAATTCCCAGAGAATCACACTGAATCTTAGTTAAGGAGCTGGCAACAATTTCTACCAGAATTTTAGAATTGCAAGTGACTGTATGCTGCCCCATTCCCTGTTCTAAGAAGTGTCTGAAGAGTAATTGTGTTAGTGTAATTATATAATCCCCATGCTGTGACAAAGAGAGAAACCAAGACTTCTAGTGCACACCCCCAGCTGAGAGTCCAGCCAAATTCAAAGCCATTTTTTTCAGTCCTTGGTGGCACATCATGCAAGTGTATCTTTCAGCTCCCAGTTGAGCCACTTCCACTGATGATGCGTGGAGTAGAGATGAGCTGTCCCTGATGAAACCTGCTGAAATTGCAAACTCATTTGCAAAATAAATAATTGTTATTTTAAACTGCTGTGCTTTGTGGATACACACACACACACACACACACATACACACATATACACACACTGGAATAGTGCTCAGGTGAATATATGTGTTACCTATAACCCATAATAAAGGTATCAACTACTTTTGAATAAAAGGAGTTATAATTCTCTTTCCCTACTTCATATAATCTGGAACCATTGTTCTGAAAATAATATTATTATCTGTTTAGAATTATTTTATATTACAGAGAAGTCTTACCACTTTGGCTTTGATTAAAGTTTTAAGATGTTCTAGAAGTGAAAAATCAAAAACAATGTGGTTGAGGAAAAACCACTTAGATTTTTCTGTGAGAAGGCCAGGGGTTGCCGTCTGGGATCAGTCAACTAAGAAGTCAGCTTGGGTAAGTTAGCTTCTCTGATATACAGCTATTCTGTCTGTAAAAATAGCATTCCTAAAATTAAAAATATATATATAATCAAGATTAAATTTAAGTTAGTAATGTGAAAATAACATGACAGAGACTTCAGTGCCTGGAAACATGGCAGATGAGGTATCATAACCAACACACAGAGCTAGTTGAACAGATAGACAGACTTGGAAACAGATTATAGGCATGTGGATCTAAGTTTTTCTTTCATGCATTAAAGAACTGCATATATATACCACAGACACAAACATACACAAATAAAAACATTAATTAGAAAAATAAGGCAGAAGGAAGTAGCTTCTTTACCAGAATATTAGTCAAAGGAAATAAAAAAACAATGCTGTATCAACTTTCATGGCTCTGTGTTTCATGGACAACAGGAGATAAACTACAAGGCCCCTAAAGGTGAGGATTCAGAAGAACTCTGAACAAACCAGGAAATGTAAGGGACAACACAATTCTGTCTGAGTTAGCTAGAAATTAACCTCCCAGCTCCTCAAGTAGGTCCAGGAAATCTGCAGAAAATTCTTTCTCAGTGAATGGCACCAAGTAGAGTGGCTGAGAACTCGGTCAAGAACTTGTAGGTCATGTAAAAAGCCCATAATTGTCTGCTGGAGAGAGAGGTCCCATGGAGCAGAATTGCGGCACTAGACATGGGAGTGAAGAAGTATTCTTGGACATCCAGCCCAATAGGTTTTCAGATGACTCCAGCCAGTATCTGATTGCAACTTCAAAATGGACATTCCAGCAGGGAACCAACCCACTCAACCCAGAATCCTGGGGAGATAATAACTTATTGTTTTAAACTGCCAAGTTTTGTGGTGTTTTGTTAGACAGCAATAGCTGTGAAGATATGAGTTAAAATATATAATACCTTTTATTGTTTGAGTAGATGAAGTTGTAATAAAATTAGTTTTTGATTAATTAAGTGTATGGTACATTGTCCTAGATTATCACTAAACATAAAGAAGTAAAGTGCATATTGTCTTAAATGACACAAAGAAATCGTGAAATGCAAAAAAATAATCAATCCAAAGAAGACAGGAATGAGATGAAGAGGGGACACAGAGAAGATAAGTAACTAAAAATCACTACATTGAATAATACAAAGTTTTTTTTAATTTAAAATAAAAAAACTAATAAGCTGAAAAACATAAGTTTTTCAGCAAATGTAAATAGACTAAATATTCCGAGCAAAGAATCTAGACTGGAGAAAACCTTTTCGTATTTTAATTGTTGTTGTTAGGTTCCTTCATGTGGGTTCCTACTCAGAGCGACCCTATGTGCATCATAATGAAACACTGCCCCATTTTGCCCCAACCTAACTATCATTTCTATGTTTGAGCCCATTATTGCAGCCACTGTGTTAATCCCTCATTTTTGCTGACCCTCTACTTCACCAAGCATGATGTCCTTCTCCAGGGACTGGTTCCTCCTTATAATATATCCAAATTACATGGGACGAAATCTCGCCATCCTCGCTTCTAAGGAGCATTCTTGCTGTACTTCTTCCAAGACAAATTTGACCATTCTTTTGACAGTCCATTTTATATTCAATATTTTCCACCAACACCGTGATTCTAAGGCATCGATTCTTCTTTGGTCTTCCTTACTCGTTGTCCATCTTTCACATGCAGAAGTGGCAAAAGGCAACTGAAAATACAATGGCTTGGGTCAGGTGCACCTTAGTCCTCAAAGCGACATTTTTGCTTTTTAACACTTTAAAGAGGGCTTTTGCAGCCAATTTGCCAAATGCAATACATCCTTTGATTTTTTGACCGCTGCTTCCACTGCAGTTAATTGTAGATCAAAGTAAAATTAAATCCTTGACAACGTCAGTATTTTCTCCATTTATCACGATGTTGGTTACTGGTCCAGTTTTGAGGATTTTTGTTTTCTTTATTTTGAGGTGTAATTCATACTGAAGGCTGACGTCTTTGATCTTCATCAGCAAGTGCTTCAAGTCCTCTTTACTTTCAACAGGCAAGGCTGTGTGTTCTGCATATTGCAGGTTGTTAATGAGTTTTTCTCTAATCCTGATGCTGCCTTCTTCATATAGTCCATCTCAGATCATTTGCTCAGCATACAAATTGAATAAGTATGGTGAAAGGATACAATCCTGATGCACATCTTTTCTGATTTCAAACTAAGCAGTGTCCCATTGTTGTGTTCCAGTTACTGCCTCTTGGTCTATGTAGAGAATCCGCATGAGCAAAATTAAGTGTCCTGGAATTCCCACTCTTTGCAATGTTATCCAAAATTTGTTATGATCTACTCAGTCAAATGCCTTTGAATAGTCAATAATTAACACAGAAAGATCTTTCTGTTCCACAGTCAGCCCCTGGCCTTGTTCTGACTGATGATATTGAGCTTTTCCTTTGTCTCTTTCCATAGATGTAGTCGTTTTGACTTCTGTGTATTCCATCTGGCGAGGGCCATGTGCATAGTTGCCGTTTATGTTGGTGAAAAAAAGGTATTTGCAATGAAGAAGTCATTGGTCTCGCAAAACTCTATCATTCAATCTCCGGCATTGTTTCTATCACCAAGGCCATATTTTCTGACTACCAATTGTTCTTCCTTGTTTCCAACTTTCACATTCTAATCACCAGTAATTACCAATGCATCCTGATTGCACGTTCAATCAATTTCAGACTACAGAAGCTGAAAAAAATCTTCAATTTCTTCAACTTTGTTCTTAGTGGTTGCTGCGTAAATTTGAATGATAGTCATATTAACTGGTCTTCCTTATAGGCCTATGGATATTATCCTATCACTGACAGCACTGTACTTCAGGATAGACCTCGAATTGTTCTTTTTGACGATAAATGTAACACCATTCCTCTTCAAGTTGTCATTTCTGGCGTAGTAGGCTATGTGTTGTCCAATTCAAAATGGCCAATACCAGTCCATTTCAGCTCACTAATGCCTAGGATATCGATGCTTATGTGTTCCATTTCGTTTTTGAAGATTTCCAATTTTCCTAGATTCATACTTCGTATATTTCAGGTTCCAAGCATTAGTGGTATTTTCAATTGCCTCATATGCATGTGAAAGATGGACAATGAATAAGGAAGACTGAAGAAGAATAGATGCTTTTGAATTGTGGTGTTGGCAAAGAATATTTAGTATACCAAAAGAACAAACAAATCTGTCTTGGAAGTAGTACAGCCAGAATGCTCCTTAGAAGCCAGGATGGTGATACTGCATCTAACATACTTTGGCCATGTTGTCAGAAGAGATCAGTCCCTGGAGAAGGACATCATGCCTGGTAAAGTACAGGGTCAGCTTTTAAAAGAGGAAGACCCTCAATGAGATGGATTGACACAGTGTCTGCAACTATGGGCTGAAGCATAACAACGAGTGTAAGTATGGCACGGGACCGGACAGTGTTTCTTTCTGTGGTACATAGGATCGCTATGAGTCGGAAGCGACTCCACTGCACCTAATAACAACAACAATAAACATCTTTCTGGTATTCTCAGCTTTTAGCCAAGATCCACTGGACATCAGCAATTATATCCCTCCTTCCATGTCATTTTCTTTATTTTTTTTCTTTCAAATCAGGATATTTTTATTTTAATATTTATTTAACCACAACTTATTTTTAAAAAAGAAAAGAAAAGAAAGGGAACATATATCTGTGTACCCAAAGCCTAGTACACAGAGCACATGTTTCTTGTAGATCAGAGTCATTATACATGGTTGTCTGCCCAATGGATCAGAATCAAGTCATACAGAAATACAGCTGTATATGGCTTCAGTATGTCATATCTTCTTTGACAAGACAAGTGATGGGACTTACCATTGTGCCAGTTGGGTAGTGCTCACATAGTTCATCTGAAGAGTTAGTGTTTCTTACTCTTTGGTCTGCCATCCCAATGATCCAGATCTTTCTTCATTATAATATCCTGATTCCATTATCCTTTGAAATCCTTCCACTGGCTATATACTTACATATTCAAATTTATCTCTCTAGGTTTATAGTCTCAGTCTTCCTCAATACATTTAATCAATTAATATATAAAAACAGAACCACCGTGGCCAGAAGTAGAACTGAAGTTAATGTAACAGTGGTTAAGAATTTCAACCTAGGTTTACATTCCTACCCATTACTATCCACAGGACTCTGGATGTGATAATAGCACCTACTTCATGGGGTTAATACGGGCATGGAATGAGCAATGTATGAAAAGTACTTGGTACTGTTCCTGACAGTGCACAATAAACGTTGTAATTATAATTAACAATGCACATGTTATAATTGTTATTATGTGATAGCAATGATGGAAATAACAGTAATTTATCAGGTAGATATTTTGATTTTTCTCTTTTTTTTAATTATGCTTTAGATGAAGATTTACAGAGCAAATTAATATCTCCTTAGGCAATAAATACACATACTGTTTTGTGACATTGGTTGCCAACCCTACACCATGTCAACATTCTACCCTTGTCAACCTTGGGTTCCCCATTATCAGCTTTCCTGTTCCCTCCAGCCTTCTCATCCTTGCCCCTGCGTTGGTGTGCCCATTTAGTCTTGATTTGTTTTACGGGACTGTCTAAATTTTGGCTGAAGGGTGAACCTTCGGAGTGACTTCAGTACTGATTTAAAAGGACACTTAGGGGCCATACTCTCGAGGTTTCTCCAGTCTCTGTCAGACCAGTAAGTATGGTCTTTTTTTGTAAGTTATAGTTTTGTTCTGCATTTTTCTCCAGTTCTGTCCTGGACCCTCTATTGTGATCCTTGTCAGAGCAGTCGTTGGTGGTAGCTGGGCACCATCTAGTTATGCTGGACTCAGTCTGGTGGAGGCTGTGGTAGTTGCGGCCCGTTAGTTTCCACATCCTTTTCTGAATCGGCTTGAATTTCTGGCAGTTTCCTGTTGATGTACTGCTGCAGCCATTTTTTAATTATCTTCAGCAAAATTTTACTTGAGTGAAATTTTAAGGAGGCATATTTAAATATAAAGACAAAGAATATATGAAATTTAAAAGGTCAAAAAGATACCTAAGACAAATATTAATTAAAAGGAAATATGGTTTAGCTATAAAATATTAAACAAAGCAGATTTTAAGAAAAAAAAACTCTAGATATGAAGATGCTCACACACACCATATAAGACAGGCTCTATTTTTTTTTTTATTATTAGCTTGGAGTCCTGGTGGTGCAGTGGTTAAAAGCTGACACTTATCAAAAGGTTGGCAGTTCAAATCCACCAGCTGCTCCTTGAAAACCCTACAAGGCAGTTCTGCTTCGCCCTATAGGGTTGCTATGAGTTGTAATTGACTCAACATGATTGGTTTTTATTTTTTCATATTAGCCAGCATGTTTTGTAATGCTCCTTGGTTTTCAGATACTTTCACTGACTTTATTTGACTCTATACCAAGGAGAACTACATTTCCCAAGATCCTTTGCCAGCATATTTCTTGTAGGAAATCACAATGTAAGACTGTCAGAAGATTAGAAATGCTATAGGACAGAAGTCAGCAAATTTCTCCTTCTCTCTTTCCCCACTTCAACTATAGTTCCTGGAAGTAACCGTGGCTCGCCATGATTTCACTTTGAATAAATAGCCACTCTCTTCATGGTTTCAAATATTGTCTGCTGGTCCTCACCTTGGTTCTGGGTTCTGCATGAGGGCCCCACCCATGGGGTCCTGGAAGCCATCTTGTCCTGCTGTTTGACAGTTTTCTGGGTGTTGGAAGCAACATACTGATGGGAGTCTCTAAGTTGATTCAGCTTCCCTTGTTTGGTTCCTTGATTCCTTCATCTCCTATTGAAGTACTTATCTGAATTCTGTTCTCTCTTTTGAAATAGCTAGTGATCTCTCTCCTGATAACTGATTTTTAGATGAGGAAATTAGGCTTAGAAAAAAGTTTTTGAAAGAGACAACCTACTGGAGACATTTTCTTCTCATGATGATGGAAGAAACAATAGAGAAATATGAAAATATAATATCGCTGAAACTCTAGGCTTGGAAGTGGTATACAGACACTTTCAGCCACATGCTATTGAGCAAAGTTTATCAAATCACTAGGTTAACGCGTGATGGAGTGAAGAAGTGTGCTCCTCATGTGATCAGCAGAAGGCAGTAAATACTTGTCAAATGATAGTCTCTTTATCACAGACTCCAAACACCATGGGCAGAAAGTTAGTTGAAAAAACTCTTTAGCAACCATAAGAGTATATTCCACAATTATCATGGCAGATAGGAAACCCTGGTGGCGTAGTGGTTAAGTGCTATGGCTGTTAACCAAAAGGTTGGCAGTTCGAGTCCACCAGGCGCTCCTTGGAAACTCTATGGGGCAGTTGTACTCTGTCCTATAGGGTCGCTATGAGGCAGAATCGACTCAACAGCAGTGTTTTTTGGGGGGTTTTGCATCATGGCAGATAAGGCAATATGAATCTTTTAAAAAGCATATCTCAGAGAGAAGATCCAGGGGCTATGCTATCAAAAAAATGAATGTGAAAACTACTCCAAGGAGGCAGAAAAGTGGCCTTATCAGTGACTATTCCTCATCAGAAATATAGTGGGCCTTTAAATGTCTGCCTAATGGAATTTCAGAATTTCTGGGGACCCACGATTCCTGTGGATATCTCATTCTTTCTTTCCTAATACCAGTGTTTATTTCCGTTATCCTGTCCCTGTCCAACCAAGACATGCTGGATATTTGGATAACTGGGAAATTTAGATAATTCACAGGTCATCAGATAAAAGATGGACCTTATTGGTGACTGCTTATCACCAAGAGATCCTGGGCTTTGAGCTTATTCCATGACTGAACGGGACATTTGGTTGTCTCCTTTGGAGAGGAGTTGGGACCCAGAAGGGTGAACTACTTGATTAGGAATGTTGGTTAATCATCTGATCTTCATCCTTCCTGGCTCAAGTTTAGATTGCACTTCCCTTTTCTCTGAAGTTAGGTGTGGACTGTGAAACATTAGTGCAAGTGGCATGCGTAACCCATGGCAAGAATTTAGAGCCAGCGAGTGAAATTCCATGTTCTTTCCATCTTCCAGAAATTGCTGTTGCTTCACAATGAGGGAAGCACCATCAGCCTGTGTCCCTGAGGGAGGACAAATCCCAAGATAACATGCAGCGTGATCCAGAAATCCACTATTGTGGTTTTATGATAGAGATTTTTTTTTAATCACTGGTGTTATACTACAGCATAAACTAGAATATTATAACTAATTGCCCACATTCTAGACAAAAATTCATGTTTGGGATTCCACTCATCTAAAATTAACAAAATCTTGTCATTCCAGTGAGAAATTTGGGAATGTAGCTAAGTACACAGAGGGTAAAATTTCAGTGTTGAAGGGGAATTAGATTTGTGTATAAGTGGTAAAGACCAATGTTAAAATAATTTGGTAGTTTTTAAATTTTTTTCTAACAAAATAAGACATAGACTCTGAAGTAACCCAATCTTCAAAAATACTGATATAGGATAGATGGAAATTACATAGGGGAATACAAAATAAATTCTTTTGTTCTTCTCATATTTTATAGAATAATCTCAGAAATCATACTTTTCATTAAGATTTCTGCCATTTTATTTTCATATCAAAAATATTTGAAAGGTAAAAATAAATATATCCTTCCAGCTTTCAAAAATAATCACTGAGTGTATCACAATAAACTGTTCTCTTAATTTGTTTTATTTCTGGGAGTATGCAATAAAATTGCCAAGGAAAACAATAAGGCATCAGCCAATATACTGGATTATGCAATGCTGAGTATATTCCTCAGCCTCCCTCAGAGGATGCACATGACCCCTTCCCTCACGAAAGTTGTTCTCACTTGTAAATTACTTTCACAGAAAAACAAACAAATATTTCTAATGCTAAGAAAACGTGGCTGTAGGCATCAGATGATAGTGGGTAGAGCATCAAAAATCAGAAAAAAAGTATTTCCTTTTTATTAGATGAAATAAATTTCTAAATGTTCACCATCACTACTCATTTTTCTTTTGGTATCTGGAGACCATAAACATCACTATTCATGGCACCATGACCTGCACGGTGACTAATAAATGATAAGTGTTTGATAACCTAATTGTTGACCTAAATAATATGTAAATTGATGGCTATATTTTCTTTTTTTATGTAGCATAAAGTAAGTTCCCTAAAACCCGTTGCCATCGAGTGGGTTCTGACTCCGACCAACCCTATACGACAGAGTAGAACTGCGCCATAGGGTTTCCAAGGAGTACCTGGTGGATTTGAACTGCTAACCTTTTGGTTTGCAGCTGTAGCTCTTAACCGCTATGTTACCAGGGTTTCCAAAGTGAATCCAGGGTCTTATATCAAAACTTGCTACTACAGTCTGTAAATTGTATTTACAGGCTTGGAGTGGATAAGAAAAGAAATTTAAACATGGACTCATTGAGAAAAAATGTATATATATATATATATAGTCCAATCAAATGAATTATTTGCAAGGGAAAAAGAATTAATATTTTGTTATAAAAGCTATGATTGGCAATAAATTTACTTTAAGTGAAATCATAATAGCAAGAAATAAAATTGTTCTAAATTGAAATTTTTAAGCTTATTTTAAAAATCATAAACAGAGTGAGGGTAATGGGGAAGTTATGGTATATGGAAGCTTTTCAGAAGTAAATATTTAGCAAATGTGTATGGATAACAATTCTTTTTTTTAACATTAAGTATTCTTTTTATTGCGCTTTAAGTGAAAGTTTACAATTCTAGTAAGTTTCTCATACAAAAACTTATACAGACATGGTTAATGTGATCCTAGTTGCTCTCCCTACAATGTGACAGCACTCTCCTTCTTTCTCCCCTGTGTATTTCCTGTGTCCATTCATCCAGTTCCTGTCCCCCTCTGCCTTCTCATCTCGCCTCCAGACAGGCTCTACCCACACGGTCACAATGTGTCTACTTGAGCTAAGAAGCACAATCCTCACCAGTTTCATTTTATGTCTTATAGTCCAGTCTAATCTTTGTCTGCAGAAGTGGCTTCAGAATGGTTTTAGTTTTGGGCTAACAGAGAGTCCAAGGGCCATGACCTCTGGAGTCCTTCCAGTGTTCAGTCAGACCGTTTAGCCTGGTCTCTTTTACTAGAATTTGAGGTCTGCATTCCACTTTTCTCCTGCTCCATCAGAGATTCTCTGTTGTGTTCCCTTAGAGTGCAGTCATTGGTGGTAACCGGGCACCACCTAGTTCTTCCAGTCTCAGGCTGTTAGAGTCTCTGGTTTAAGTGGCACTTTCTGTCTCTTGGGCTCATATTTCCTTGAGTCCTTGGTGTTCTTCATTCTCCTTTGCTCCAGGCGGATTGAGATCAATTGATGCATCTTACATGGCCGCTTGCTAACTTTCAAGACCCCAGACACCACTCATCAAAGTGGGATGTGGAATACTTTCTTAATACGATTTGTTACGTCAGTTGACCTAGATGTCCCCTGAACCATGGTCCCCAGACCCCCACCCTTGCTACTGTGTCCCTCGAAGTGTTTCGTTGTATTCAGGAAACTGCTTAGCTTTTGGATTAGTCCAGTTGTGCTGACTTCCCCTGTATTGTGTGTTGTCCTTCCCTTCACCTAAAATGATTCTTGTCTACTCCGTAATTAGTGAATATCCCTCTTCCTCCTTCCCCATTCTCGTAATCATCAAAGAATGTTTTCTTCTGTGTTTAAACCTTTTCCTGAGTTCTTATAATAGTGGTCTCAAGCAATATTTGTCCTGCGACTGACTAATTTCAATCAGCATAATGCCTTCCAGATTCCTACATATTATGAGATGTTTCATGGATTCATTGTTTTTCTCTATTGTTGCATCGTATTCCATTGTGTGAATATACCATAATTTGTTTATCCATTTATCCATTGGTGGGCACCTTGATTGTTTCCATCTCTTTGCTATTGTAACAGTGCTGCAGTGAACATGGGTGTGCATATATCTATTCTTGTAGGGCTCTTATTTCTCTACACTATATTCCAAGGACTGGGATTGCTGGATCGTATGGTACTCCTATCTTTTTAAGGAAACGCCAAATCGATTTCCTAAGTGGTTGTGCCATTTTGCATTCCCACCAGCAATGTATAAGTGTTCCAGTCTCTCCACAACCTCTCCAACATTTATTATTTTGTGTTTTTTAGATTAGAGCCAGCTTCGTTGTGGTAAGATGGTACCTGATTGTAGTTTTGATTTGCATTTCTCTAAAGGCTATTGATCATGAGCGTTTCCTAACGTAGCTGTTAGCTGCCTGAACGTCTTATTTGGTGAAGTTTCTGTTCATACCCTTTGCCCATTTTTTAATTGGTTTATTTGTCTTTTTGTTGTTGAAGTTTGGCAGTAGCAGTATCTTGTAGATTTTAAAGATTTAGACACTGATCGGATTTGTTGTAGCCAAATTTTTTTTTCCGGGTCTATAGGTAGTCTTTTTACTCTTTTGGTGAGGCCTTTGGATGAGGATAAGTGTTTCATTTTTAGAAGCTCCCAGTTATCGACTTTACCTTCCAGTGTTTGTGCATTGCTGGCAATGTTTTGTATACTGTTTATGCTATGTTTGAGGGCTACTAGAGTTCTTCCTATTTTTTCTTCCATGATCTTTATCATTTTAGATTTTATATTTAGGACTTTGATCCATTTTGAGTTAGTTTTTCTGCATGGTGTGAGAGGTATGGGTCTTGTTTCATTTTTTCGCAGATGGGTATCCAGTTATTCCACCACCATTTGTTAAAGAGACTGTCTTTTCTCCATTTAATGGACTTTGGGCCTTTGTTAAATACAAGCTGCTCATACGTGGATGAATTTATGTCTGAATTCTCAATTCTGTTCCATTGGTCTATGTACCTGCTGTTGTGCCAGTACCAGGCTGTTTTGACTACCCTGGTGTTGTAATATGTACTAAAATCAGGTAGTGTGAGGTCTCCCACTTTGTTCTAATTTTTCAGTACTGTTTTACTTATTTAGGGCCTCTTCCCTTTCCATATGAACTTGGTGATTTGTTTCTCCATCTCATTAAAAAATGCCATTGGAGTTTGGATCAGGCTTGCATTTATCTATCGATTGCTTGGAGTAGAATAAACATTTTCACAATCTTGAGTCTTCCCATTGAAGAACAAGGTATGTTTTTTCACTTACGTAGGTCTCTTTCAGTTTCTTGCAGTAGTGTCTCATAGTTTTCTTTGTATAGGTCTTTTATGTCTCTGGTTAGATATGTTCCTAAGTATTTAATCTTCTTGGGGCTATTGTAAATGGTATTCATTTCATGATTTCCTCTTCGACTTTCTCTTTGCTCATATAGAGGAATCCAACTGGTTTTTGCATGTTTATCTTGTATCCTGATACTTTGCTGAAATCTTCTATTAGTTCCAGTAGTTTTCTTGTGGATTCTTTAGGGTTTTCCGTGTATAAAATCATATCATCTGCACATAGAGATAGTTTATTTCTTCCTTACCAATTTGGATGCTTTTTTTTTTTTTTTCCCCTAGACTAATTGCTCTGGCTAGGACCTCCAGAACAATGTTGAATAAAAGTGATGATAAAGGACATCCTTGTCTGGTTCCCGTTCTCAAGGGGAATGATTTCAGACTCACTCCATTTAGGGTGCTGTTGGCTGTTGGCTTTACATAAATGTCCTTTATTATGTGGAGGAATTTTCCTTCTACTCCTATTTTGCTGAGAGTCTTTATCATGAATGGATGTTGGACTTTGTCAAATGCCTTTTCTGCATCAACCCATAAGACCATGTGGTTCTTGTCTTTTATTTATATGATGGATTACATTGATTGTTTTTCAAATGTTAAACCATCCCAGCATACCTAGGATGAATCCTACTTGGTCAAGGTGAATTACTTTTTCAATATGTTGTTGGCTAGAATTTTGCTGAGGGTTTTTGTGTCTAAGTTCATGGGGAATATTGGTCTGTAATTTTCTTTTTTTGTGGTGTCTTCACCTGGATTTGTTATGACGGTTATGCTGGCTTCATAGAATGAGATTGGGAGTATTCCATCCTTTTGTATGTTCTGAAATACCTTTAGTAGTAGTGGTGTTAACACTTCTCTGAAAGTTTGGTAGAATTCTCCAGTGAAGTCATCAGGGCCAGGGCTTTAATTTATTGGGAATTTTTAATTATCTTTTCAATTTCTTCTTTTGTTATAGGTTTATTTAGCTGTTCTACATCTGTTTGTGTTAGATTAGGTAGGTAGTGTGTTTCTAGAAATTTATCCAATTCTTCTAGGTTTTCAAATTTGTTGGAGTACAATTTTTCATAATATTCTGTTATGATTCTTTTAATTTCAGTTGGGTCTGTTGTAATATTGCCAATCTCATTTCTTATTCGGGTTATTTGCTTTCTCTCCTATTTTTCTTTTGTCCATTTGGCCAATGGTTTATCGATTTTGTTGATCTTTTCATAGAACCAGCTGTTGGTCTTGTTAACTCTTTCAATCGTTTTTCTTTTCTCTATTTCATTTAATTCTGCTCTAATTTTTATTATTTTGTTTCTACTGGTACCCTAGGACTTCTTTTGCTGCTTTCTTTCTATTTCTTTGAGTTGTAGGGATAATTCTTTGATTTTGGCCTTTTCTTCTTTTGGATGTGTGCATTTATTGCTATAAATTGACCTCTGAGCACTGTTTTGCTGTGTCCCACAGGTCCTGGTAGGAAGTGTTTTCATTCTCATTTGATTCTACGAATTTCTTTATTCCATCCTTAATTTCTTCTATAACCCAGTAGTATTTCAGCAAGGTGTTGTTCAGTTTCTGTGCGTTTGTTTTTTTTTTCACTTGCTTTATGTTATTGGCTTCTACTTTTATGGCTTTATGGTCAGAAAAGATGCTTTGAAATATTTTGATGTTTTGGATTCTGTTAAGACTTGCTTTATGACCTAATATGTGGTCTATTCTGGAGAACGTTCCATGTGCATTGGAAAAGAAAATATGCTTGTCTGCCGTTGGGTGGGGTGTTCTGTATGTGCCTATGAGATCAAGTTGGTTGATTGCGGCATTTAGACTTTCACTGTCTTTATTTAGCTTCTTTCTGGATGTTCTGTCCTTCACCAAAAGTAGTGTGTTGGAGCCTCCTACTATTATTGTAGAGCTGCCCATCTCTATTTTCAGTGCTTTTAGAGTTCATTTTATGTATTTTGGAGCCCTGTCATTGGCTGCACAAAAGGGTCCTTCCTTATCCTTTGTGGTAGATTTTACTTTAAAGTCTATTTTGTTAGAAATTAATATTGCCACTCTTCTTTTTTTGGTTGTTGTTTGTTTGGTATCTCTTTTCCATCCTTTGAGTTTTAGTTTGTTTGTATCTTTATGTCTAAGGTATGTCTCTTGTAGGCAACATATAGGCAGATCTTGTTTTTTTAATCCATTCTGCCACTCTCTGTCTCTTTATTGGTGCATTTAGTACATTTACATTCAGCGTAATTATGTCTAGGTATGAGTTTAGTGCTGTCATTTTGATGCCTTTTTTTTTTGGTTGTTGACAGTTTCTTTTTTCCACTGAATTTTCTGTGCTGAGTAATTTCTCTTTATGTATTATCTTTTCCTCTTTTCCAGTGTTGTTGCTTTTGTTTTTGCTGTCTTCATGTTTTTCTTTTTTATTATTATTTTGATGTGCAGGATTGTTATTTTCCTTTGTGATTACCTTGATAAATTTACCCCTATTTTCATACTCCATATGAAAGATCTATGACTATATCTTTTAGTTCTTCTTTTTTGAGTTAATGTTGTCATCTTTTACTTCATGATGTCTGTTTCCCTGTTCTGAGCATTTTAGCTTTGATTTAGTTTTGTGATTTCTCTGTCTTGAATGATATCTGGTTTACCTGTCCTCTGTTCTTGTCTTGGATTGTTATCTGATGTTATTGAGTTTCTAACTGGAGGATTTCCTTTAGAATTTCTTGTAATTTTGGTTTGGTTTTGGCAATGTCCCTCAACTTCTGCTTATCTGGAAATGCCATAATTCACCTTCATATCTGAGACAGTTTTGCTGGATATATAATTCTCGGCTGGCAATTATTTTCCCTTTAAGTCTTTATATATGTCCTCCCATTGCCTTCTTGCCTGCATGGTTTCTGCTGAGTAGTCCGAGATTAGTCTTACTGACTGTCCTTCACAGGTGACTTTTTGTTTATCCCTAGCTGCTCTTAAAATTCTCTTTATCTTTGGTTTTGGCAAGATTGACTATAATATGTCTTGATATCTTTCTCTTGAGATCTACCTTCTGTGGGGTTAGATGAGCATCTTGGAAAGATATCTCGTCTTTCATGATATCTGGGAGGTTTTCTGCCAACAAAATTTCCACAATTTTCTCTGTATTTTCTGTTTTTCCTCCCTGTTCTGGTACTCTGATTACTTGTAGGCTATTTCTCTTGATAGAGTCCCACATGATTCTTAGGGTTTCTTCATTTCTTAAAATTCTTTTATCTGATTTTTCTTTGAATATATTGGTGCCAAGTATTTTATTTTCAGTCTCACTAATTCTGACTTCACTTTCCTGAATTCTGCTCCTTTGACTTTCTACTGAGTTGTCTAATTCTGAAATTTTATTGTTGATCTTCTGAGTTTCTGACTGCTGTGTCTCTAAGGATTCTTGAAGCCTATTAAATTTTTCGTTATTCTCTTGAATAACCTTCTTAATTCCCTCAACTGCTTTATCTGTGTGTTCCTTGGCTTGTTCTGCATTTTGCCTGAGCTCTTTTTTTTCTTTCCTGATATCTTGAAGAGTTCTGTATATTATTATTTTGTATTCTATCTCTGGTAATTCTAGGAATATATCTTCATCTGGAAGATTCCTCAATTCTTTGCTTTGGAAGCTTGCTGACATGATCATTGTCTGCTTCTTTATGTGATTTGATATTGACTGTTGTCTCTGTATGTTTGCATACTGTGTCCTAGCTTCTTGCTTTGTTTTGTTTTGAAATACTTAATAGGCTGCTCAAATTAGTTGGTTTGATTAATGGAGCCTTTGAAGCTCTAACGTCCTGTCACCAGATGGCTAGAGCTGTTATCAGATATATGAGCCTAGAAGTCCATTCAGTTTTCTTGTAAGGATTCAGCTCAGATTTCCAGGTAGTTAGTCACCAAGTGTGTGGTGTAGGCTCTCACCTACTGTCTTTGAGGAGCAGTGGTGATTGGTGTATGCACAGGTCTCTTGTTGCATCAGGTGGTTACACTCTGAGCAAGGTAGGGGGCTGACAACCTTTCCCTGAGTGTTTGTGAGGAAGACATGTCCCTGTTCTCTAGAGTGCACAAGTGGGTGGGCTCTGCAGCCATACCATTGACACCCAATACTTTTAACTGTAAGGACTGGGAGACACCACTTATCCTTGTACCCCTGACATGGGTGGCTAGGTGGTGCAGGTGGAGCCACCAGTCCTCAGGCCCCTGATTTGGGTAGGTGAGGACCCTGCTCATTAGAGCAGTGTCAAGCATCAAGAACCCACCTCGCCACTGCACAGCTGAAACCGTTAAAGTCAGACCTTAGGCCACACACCCTTGCACTGTAACAAGAACCCAGCTCCTGAAATGGGCCACACAGTTCTATGCAGAGGTGAAAGCCATTCAAAGTCTATGGTCCACTTGTGCCTGGACAGGAGCTGCTTCTGCTCTGCGTTTCCAGCTTAGAGGAGCCATCAGATTATTTTTTCCCTGTTTGTTAATTTGCTCCGTCTCCAATGGCTCTGGTTGCATGCCAGGACCTATCTCAGGCCCAGGGAAATCGAATGTCACTGAAGCCAGCTTGGGGGCCTGGGACAGAGGGTGAGGGATCAGATAAATGGGGGAGAGTTCTTTTGAAAGGGAAGGTATTTGATCTGTGCAGTGAATTAAATGCTAGCACTTATGCCGAGAGCGCTGTTCTTCTCTGATTCTGGAGGCATGAGTAGACTCTGTGCCACTGGCTCTCTGTGGCTGGGGAAACCGTGTACAGAAAGCTACTGCCAGCCCTTCTGCAGTCACACCAGCAGATCAGGGATAAGGGGCGCTGGTTCCCACTGAGTTAGGTCCGGCAACTTCTTGCTGCTTCTGAACCGTATCTCCCTCCCTCTGTTGCTAAGTCCAATTTCTTAACTTTGCCTTTGATGTCCAGGGCTCCTAGCTTGTCATATATATAATCAATTTACTTGTTTTTTCAGGTCTTTGTTGTAAGAGGGACTATCAGAAGCATCTGACTACTCCACTATCTTGGCCCTGCCTGCATCTGATGCATTCTTGTCTAGCTATATTTGTTAGATACTTTTCTAGGTTAGAACATAAGTTTTCCTCATGCTTTCAAAGTAGACATTATGTTCTCATGCCTGACTGATGGAAATTCACAGTCATGGGAATTCTTTCCTTTTTTTTTTTTTGATTCAAAAAATCCTCTTATAAAATGTAATGAAGAAAAGTATGTAAAATTGTTTATTTGCATTTTATGAATTCCTAACTTGGATTATTTCTAGCATAAATATAAATATTGAAAACAACTGCAAATATATCATCACAAAGTTTCACAATCCATATTTGCAACAATGGTTGAGGGCACCTGCTTTCCCTTGGACCATTTCTATTACTATTTTTAAGTCTTCCAATAGCTGATAAACCATTTGGAAAAATGATGAATTCCAGCTGCCATTTTAATTTAAATTTATTTTTTAGTGAAATTAGATAAATTTCCATGAATATATTAGTGCCTTCTTATCTTCTACTGGACTCTCCTGACATATATTTTGCTCATTTTTATACTTTTATGTTGATTTGAGGAGTGCTATAGGAAACCCTGGTGGCATAGTGGTTAAGAGCTATGACTGCCAGTCAAAAGGTCGGCAGTTTGAATCCACCAGGTGCTCCTTGGAAACTCTATGGGGCAGTTCCACTCTGTCAAAATTGACTCAATGACTTGGTTTATATGTATCATAAAGACAGGAAAGAAAGAAGAGACCAAAATGGATGTCAAAAGAGACTTCGAAACTTTCTCTAAAATATCCGGTAGCTAAAGGGAATAGAAAAAATTAAGAAGTAGAAGAGCTGAACAGAAGATTCAAAGGGCAGCTTGAAAGACAAAATAAAATATTATAATGAACTGTGCAAAGATCTGGAGCTAGAAAATCAAAAGGGAAGAAAACTCTCAGTATTTCTCAAGCCAAAAGAACTGAAGAAAAATTCAAGCTGCAAGTTGCAATATCGAAGGATTCTATGGGCAAAATATTGAACAGCTCAGGAAACATCGAGAGAAAGATGGAAGGAATACACAGAGTCATTATACCAAAACTAATTGGCCAATGTTCAACATTTCAGGATGTAGCATATGATCAAGATCCAATGGTACTGCAGGAAGAAGTCCATGCTATGCTGAAAGGAATGGCAAAAAACAAGGGTCCAGGAACTGATAGAATACCAATTGAGATGTTTCAACAAACAAATGCAGCACTGGAAGTGCTCACTTGTCTATGCCAAGAAATTTGGAAGAGAGCTACCTGGCCAACCAACTGGAAGAGAGCCAATATATATGCCTATTCCCAAGAAAGGAGGTCCAATCAAATGCAGAAATTCTTGAACAATATCATTAATATCACATACAAGCAAAATTTTGCTGAAGATCATTCAAAAGTGGCTGTAGCAGTGTATTGACAGGGAACTGCCAGAAGTTCAAGATGAATTCAGGAGAGGATATGGAATGAGGGATATCATTGCTGATGTCAGATGGATCCTGGGTGAAAGCAGAGAATACCAGAAAGATGTTTACCTGTGTTTTATTGACTATGCAAAGACATTCGACTGCGTGGATCATAACCAATTACGGATAACATAGCAAAGAATGGGAATTTAGAGCACTTAATTTTGCTTATGAGAAACTTGGACATAGATCAAGAGGCAATCGTTCCAACAGAACAAGGGGATACTTCATGGTTTAAAGTTAAGAAAGATGTGCATCAGGTTTGTATCTTTTCACCATACTTATTCAATCTGTACGCTGACCAGGTAACCTGAGAAGCCAGACTGTATAGAAGAATTTGGCATCAGGATTAGAGGAAGACTCATTAACAACCTGTGATATGCAGATGACAAGACGATGCTTACTGAAAGTGAAGAGGACTTGAAGTACTTAGTGATAAAGATCTAAAACCACAGCCTTCATTATAGATTACACCTCAACATAAAGAGAACAGAAATCCTCACAACCAGACCACTAAGAAACGTCATGATAAAAGGAGAAAATATTGAACTTGTCAAGGATTTCATTTTACTTGGAGTGACAATCAAAGCAGCATTCAAGAAATCAAATGACGTGTTACTTTAGGCAAATCTGCTGCAGAAGACTTCCTTAAAGTGTTAAAAAGCAAAGATGTCACTTTAAGGACCACGGAGTGCCTGATCCAAGCCATGGAGTTTTCAACTGCCTTATATGTGTGTGAAAGCTGGACAAGGAGTAAGGAAGATCAAAGAAGAGTTGGTGCCTTTGAATAATGGTTTTAGTGAAGAATATTTAATGTACCGTGGACTGCCAAAAGGAGAAAAAAAATCTGTCTTGGAAGAAGTACAGCAAGAATATCCTACTGAGCAGTTACATCTCTCTTATAGGGTTGCTGTAAGTTGGAATCAACTCAATAACAATGGGTTTCATTTGGTTTAAGTGGAGTTCAAGGAAAAAATGTTTTATATAAATATCACCAAATACATTTCCTAAATATAAATTGATAATTTAGATTTAGGATATGTATAAATTTTGTTGCATTTTTTATTTATGAGAAAATAAAATTTGTAACTCTTCAGGGTTATACTTTATCTATATTAATGGGGTGCCAATTATACTTTCTGAGCATTCTTTTTAGTTCATATGATTTTTCAGTTGAGTCTAATAGTGTTTCAGGTTGATTATATCATACGTAAATACCATTCGTTTTTGCTAGCTTTTCAAAGGTAAGATATTTTTGGTTCCAGTGTTGTTTGCCATGATATCCAGGTCTACAATTTCCAAGAAAAATGTTGAGTATTTGATCCTTAATGTTTGATTGTAACATTGATGGAAAACATTAACAGTGTTTTATTTTCCATTTAAACTATGTATGCATTTTATCATATTACAGATTTTTTTCTGCCTCTTCTAGACTATCAAAAAAAAAAAATTAGTATGTTTGTATTTAGTGTTCTATGGGAATTTGCATTATTTTTTACCAAAAATGTTTATCCCCCACTGATGTGATGTCAGGGTTTTTCTCTAATTTGGAGTATTCATGGACTTCTCTCTTTCTCTAACATCTTATATACAACACTTTCTGTTGGTTGTATCTTCAGAATAGATTCCATATCTGCCCACTTCTAAATTACTCCCTTGCCAACACCCTGGGCCTGGCTGCCATTACAGCTTGCTCAGACACTGCAAGGGCC
This sequence comes from Loxodonta africana, assembly GCF_030014295.1. Classification (NCBI taxonomy): domain Eukaryota; kingdom Metazoa; phylum Chordata; class Mammalia; order Proboscidea; family Elephantidae; genus Loxodonta; species Loxodonta africana. The sequence continues at coordinate 136,861 of NW_026974930.1, read as the reverse complement.
TCCTAACTGCTCTCCCAACCTTCAATTTTTCCCTCTAGAGTCTAATCAGACAACAACCAGGGGGAAGTTCTTAAAACATTACTCAGGTGACATGTCTCTCTGATCAAATCTTTTCAAAGATTTTAAATAAATCCAAGTCCTTTAGGCTGCCATGATAGTCTTTTGGACATATCTCTCACCTCACTACAGAGCACCCCTCTCTCCCTTGATTTCTGTTGTGCATCCTCCTTGTTTTGTTTCATTGCCTCCAGGCCTTTGGACTGGGGTTGGTTCTCTCTCCTACATTTTTTTCTTTTTTTTGCATATTTTCCTGTTGGTTGTCTCTCCCCTTTCTTTCAGATCTCTGCTCAGATACCACTCTTAAGGAAGGACTTTGCTGACCAACTAATTTAACCTATAAATTAACATTCTACTTCAATGTCTTGCTCATTTTGTAAGCATTAGCATTACTTTGAATTTTACTGTATCTCTATTTGTATATGCATTTTTTGTGTATTTCTACATTGGAATGTAAGTTTCTGATGGGCAGAGATTTGTCTGATGGTTTACTTCTGTTTCTATGGGACCTGAAACAGCAGTTGACAAACAATATGCACTTACTTAATATTTTTTAATGAATGGATTATTGTACTGGTCCTATTGTAGGGCCATCTTAGGAATTTTGTAATTACAAATATTTGTTTAAAATACAGTATCTTTTTTATCTACTGACAGCATTCATTTTCTGGGATTTGATTTATGGTATTAAATAATATGCATAAGTGAGGCTTGTCCAACTTTATATTTTTGTTCTTTTTATCAAATGTTTCAGTGATAATGCCATAAATATTCATGATATATTGATAACAATTTCTGATAACAATTAAGTAGCAACTACAATATACCAAGCAGTGTTCTACACATTTTGTTTATAATAAGTCACTTAACTTTCACAGGGAGTCCCTAGTTGCACTAAAAAAAAAAAAAAAAAATTTTTTTTTTTTTTTTTTTTTTTGCTGTTAACCAAAATATTTGTGGCTTCAGTCTGCCCAGAGGCACCTCAGAAGAAAGACCTAGTGATCTACCTCCAACAGGTCACAGCAATTGAAAGCCCTACAGAGTATGGGTTTGCCATGAGATGAAATCAGTTGGATGGCAACTAGTTAATCCTCACAACATCAAAACCTATTACTTCTATTGAATCTGTTACTGTTGTTACTGCCATTGTACAGATGACAAAGTTGAGGCTCAGAGAGGTTAAGTAACTTGTTCTTGGTCATGCAACTAGAATTCGTATGATTATTATTAATCACACGGTTTTGTTCTATTGTTCTATATTCTCCATTGTCTAAACAGAAGCATCGCAAAAGGGGGGCAGAGGAGGGCACATGCCCCAGGGTCCAAGTCCAAGGGTGCAGCAGACAAGGTACAGAATACTTTTAGGCACCACAAATATGAAAGCCAGACAAGAGGGGGAAGACATTTCTGCTGACTCATCAACATCTATTCATCTTGAAATTTGGGATAGGGAAAGGCTGAACTTAGAGATTGCCCCTGGAAACTCCTTACCCTCACTATGCCCTGTGTCTGCAATATATTACAAAGTATAAGAATTGCAAGTTTCTTGCTATTTTGATAAAAGTAACATAAAAATTATATGACAGTGATTTGCTTTGGATTTTAATGGTTCAGTAGCTTTCTAGTTTAGGTATTTTCTATTCAGTGTTTTTTTGGTATTTTATTGATGATATTTTGTTAATGTATATCTGTGAACAGACTTACACGCGTGTATATGAACACACACATGCATGCACACACTCCTACACTCATGAACACACATATCCACTCAAGGATTTCACGGATAAAATTATAATATTGACATGAAGGTAGATCTCAATAATTCTTGAGATATAGAAAGTTAATGGTTAAGAAGACTAAATTCCATCAATACTGTTTATATATTCTATGCAAATCTAATAAAAATCACAACAAAATTTGTAAAGAAAATGACAAACTAATTCTAAAACTTACGTAGGTATGTAAAGGCCCAATAGTAGCTAGAGTAGTACTAAAAAATAAGTAACAGCCCCTACCAGATACCTGACATTTTGTAATAAATGAACAGTGCTGTGTCCTTATTTAAATAAACAGACTTCTCATTTGACTAAATCGTTTATGTCATTGTTTAATTTCTATCTCTATGTTTACAACTACCAAATTTATATCTCCAAATAGAATCTCTTCCCTGAAATCTATGGTTGAATATCAACTTCCAAGTTAATCTCTCCATGAGGATATATGTTAAGTATTCAAAGTTGACGTATTTGAAGTTTAAAGGTTGATTAGGCTCTCCAAGATATTTTCCTGCTCAATCTTCATCCTATCAATAAATGATGCCTTTATTCAACCAAAGCTTTAGTAGCATCCCTGACTCCACTGTTCTCTCAAAGAATGCATTGTTCAGCATTTGCTCATTGTCTTCAGGATTTTGCTACTTTTGCTATTTTCCATACTTGATGGTTCAAGTCATCATACTTACTCACCTGTACTTTTGTAATATCTACCTAAATTGTCTTACTGTGCCCATCTTTGTACCATAAAGCACATGGAATAATCCATTTAAAGTATGTTAGATTTTATTAAGGTTCTATTCAATTTTACAAAAACCTGAGTTGAATGGAAAGCTTTTAAAATTAAACTCAAGGCCCAACTCCACCTGGCCTCCATTGTTGTGTGCTCCTCAATTCCTATTACATCACTGGGCTCTTTCATTGTATTACAGCTATATTTTGCTGTGGTTTCTTCTTTGGATACTAACTCATCTCTTATTTCAGGGCTTTAGCCAGCTCATTTGCTTTGAGCAGTCTGCTTCTAGAAATGATAGAGAGACTTCATCCCTGAATCAGTTACTATCTTGTCCTTTACCCTACTTTTTTAATTTTTCTTCAGAGAGCAAGGCACCATCTAACTATATATGTAATTATGTGTATCTATTTCTGTCTACTACTAGAAAAAGAATTGATGCATGCAAACTCCAGTGTTGATGAAGAATATTGAATATACCATAGACTCCCAATAGAATGAATGTTTACTCATGCAGTCTTAGAAGAAATACAACCAAAATGTACCTTAGAAATTAGGACGGTGTTTTAGTCATCTAATGCTGCTATATCAGAAATACCACAGGAGGATGGCTTTAACAAAGAAAAATTTATTCTCTCACTGTCTAGTAGGCTACAAGTCCAAATTCAGGTCGTCGGCTCCAGGGGAAGGCTCTCTCTCTCTGTCTGCTCTGGAGAAATGCCCTTGTCATCAATCTTCCCTTGGTCTGGGAGCATCTCAGTGCAGGAATCTCAGACCCAAAGGACATGCTCTGCTCCAGCACTCCTTTCTTGGTGGTATGAGGCCTCCATGTCTCTCTTCTCACTTCTCTCTTTTGTATCTCAAAAGAGATCCACTTAAGACACTACCTGATCTTATAGATTTCATCAACATAACTTCTGCTAATACATTTTATTACATCATAGTGATAGGGTGTACAACACTTAGCGAAACCACATCAGATCGTAAAATGATAGGCAATCATAGAATCGGACAAGGGAATCATGACCTAAGCAAGTTGACAGATATTTTGGGGGGGGACACAATTCAATCCATGACAGCTGGTGAGACTTCAAATTGCTTACTTTGGACGTGTCATCAGGAAAAACCAATTGCTAGAAAAAGGTACCATGTTTGGTAAAGTAGAGAGCCAACCAAAATGGGGGAAACCCTCAGTGAGACGGAATAACCCAATAGCTGCAACAATGGACTCAAAATACCAAAGATCATGAAGATGTTACAGGACATGGCAATCTTTCATTTTATTATGCATAAAGTCACCGTAACTCGGAACCAACTTGATGGCAGCTAACAACAACTAGAATGCATATACTTTGACATCCTGCTTTGGTATCTGAAAAAAATATTTGTGTCCAGAAAGTATTTCTTGGATGAGTGAATGCAACTTGTGTAGATTAGATTATTAGTCACCAAATATTGACATTATTCCCCTGCTTGCCCCCCCCCCCACAGACCTACACTGTCTCCATGGGAGGAGTATATTTCCTGACCCATTGACACTAGTCTTGGCCATGGTACTTGGTTAATGGAATGTGGATATGAGTGTGAGTGTGGTGTTTCCCAGCCTAGTCTGTAAGAGACTTCTCCTCTGAAAGCTTGAAGTTCTACCATGAGATGAACTTGCCTCAAGTGTCTGCCGCCCCTTCAACTTGTCCAAGGAAATTAAGAGATGCATGGAAACAACCTGAACTCAAAACCTAGCTGATCTGTAGAGTTGCGTGAAATACTTTTTATTACATGTCACTAAGATTTTGTGGTTGTCTTTTATGCATCATTATTGTAGTAAAATTCTGACTAATATCCCAACCCAGTGCCTTCGAGTCAATTCCATGACTAATATAGGAAGATGATATGGAAGCCAAATACAGACCTAATGGTATATGAAGTATATGATTAATTCACTATACCTAGAAACAAGGGAAAGGGTTATCCTTGGTGCATCCTGAGTAGCGGGGTATTTCTCATCTCTTCCACATCAGGATTTGCCATATAACTTGCTGGGCAAATGGAATATGAGTGAAGTGAAAGATTCCACATTCAAACAGAAGAATTAAGTGCCATTTACCTGGTTCCATCCATATTCCTATGCATTTGCCAGGATAGTGACTAACATAAGAGCTGCTAACCAGAAATGAAATAGGAAAGATGATAATACAGAGCAGATTTGCACTTGACTCACACCCAAGAGGTATTATAAATGAGAAATATCCCCACATTTTAAGTCAATGGAACTTGTGGATTGTCAATCAACTAGGATAGAGTTCAAGCCCAGTTCCAAGGATATAACCCAACCATTTCACCAATAACAGTAATCCCATTTGTCGTGATTATTTCTGAGCATGAATTAAACCAGATGTTGTCTAATTAGGTCAACTGTTTATTTATTCTAGAAGGGGTTCATGCACCTGTAATTATTATACAAGTTTGAACTCAGGTTTTTTTTTTTTTAACCCAGTTAACACAAATTTTAACTGATTTAGTGATAATGCAAAAAAAGTGCTGCTGCTGATGATAACGGTGATGATATACACCCGTCCCAACCCATATGTATTTTATATAATTAATACTGACAGGAGCTTGGGTGAAATTTTGACTTGCTCTACAAGCATGACTAGAAACCAGTGAGCTATCACAGGTGTCTCCTATGAACAATAGGCATATTGGTTTTGACAGACCCTAAACCAAAGATGTCCCTATAATAGCTGACTTGAATATCATATTTTTAATACCATTAGGTGACCATTTATATATTTTTATAACTGGTCCTTATTAATGGTAAGATAAACGGGACATTAATAGATTTGAATATCAGTATAACAACAGAGAACTGCAAAAAATTCAAGCCAGATTCAGAAGAGGGAGTGGAACCAGGGATATCATTGCTGATGTCAGATGGATCCTGGCTGAAAGCAGACAATACCAGAAGGATGTTTACTTGTGTTTTACTGGCTATGCAAAGGCATTCGACTATGTGTGGATCATAACAAATTATGGGTAACATTGTGAAGAATGGGAATTCCAGAACACATAATTGTGTTATCAGGAATCTGTACATGGATCAAGAGGCAATTGTTCAGACAGAACATGGGGAGACTGAGTAGTTTACCGTGAAGAAAGGTGAGTGTCAGGGTTGTGTCCTTTCACCATACCTATTCAATCTCTATGCTGAGCAAATAATCTGAGGAACTGGACTGTATGAAGAAGAATGAGGTATCAGAATTGGAGGAAGACTCATTACAGCCTGCATTATGCAGATGACACAACCTTGCTTGCTGAAAGTGAAGAGGATTTGAAGCATTTACTGAGGAAAATCAAAGACTACAGCCTTCATTATGGATTACACTTCAACACAAAAAAACAAAAATCCTCACAACTGGACCAATAAGCCAAACCACGATAAACAGAGAAAAGATTGAAGTTGTCAAGGATTTCATTTTACTTGGATCCACAATCAATACCATAGCAGCAGCAATCAAGAAATCAAAAGATGCTATTTCCAGAGGCAGAGCCAAGGTGGCAGAATAGACAGGCGCTTCCAGCGAGCTCTCTTTACAACAAACACCTGAACAAAACAAGTGAAACAAGTATATTTATGACAAGCTAGGAGCCCTGAGTATCAAAGGCAAGCTTAGAAAAAGAACTGAAGGGCAGGGGGAGGAAGAGATGGTTCAGAAGTGGAGAGGAGTTACCAGACCTGAATCATGGGGAGCCCTTAGGCCCCATTCCCAGGAGCTGCAGTGGCGGGTTGGTACTAGTGTTCGGCCACAGTTTCCTCAGGGAGAAGCAGCCAGCCATACAGCCTACTCAGACCTCTGGAACCAGAGAAGAATGGCGCTCTCAGCAAAAGCTAATTACCTGCATATATTTCACTGCACCCCCCACTCTGCCCCCCCCACCCCCCCTACTCCCAATCTGGCTTCAGTGGCTGACTTCCCTGGGCCTGAGATAGGTCCTGTTGAGAGCCTAGACCTATCCTCATGGGCTTTGAGAAGGAATAAATTTGCAATTGGGGAAAAACATAATTTACCAGCTCCATTAACTGGGGAAGCTCAGGACAGAAGCAGCTCCTGATCAGACATAAACGGTCTGTGGACTTTGACAACCTTTCCCCTCTGCATGGACCTGTCTGGGCCTATTTCAGGAGAATAGGCCCCTGTTGGCAAACACCAACTATTTCAGCTGTGTGGTGGAGAGGTGGGTGTTTGATGTTTGACATTGCTTTGCCTATTAAACAGGGTCCTCACCTACCCATATCAGGGGCCTAAAGACAGATGGCTCCACTCAGGTCACCCAGCCACCCACCAAAGGGGTCCGAGGATAACTGGTACTTCTCAGTCCTTACAACCAAAAATATTGGGTGCCCGTGGTCCCTCTGAAGAACCCACCCAACTGTACACTCTAGGGAATAGGGGCACACTTTCCTCAGAGACACTTGGGGGATGATTCTCAGCCCCCTGCCTTGTTCAGAGTATGACCATCTGCTACAACCAGATACAGGTACCTGCACCAATCACCCCTGCCCCTCTAAGGGTGTGGGACACAGCCTGCACCACACTTGATGATCAGCTACCTAGACACCTGAGCTGAATTCATACAAGAAAACTGAATGCACTCCTAGACTGATCTACCTGATAACAGCTCTAACCATCTGGTGAGAGGACATCTGAGCTCCAAAAGTGAAAATAATCAAGTTAGCTCACTCAAGCAACCATCTGGGCATATCAAAACAAAACAAAGCAAGAAGCTATGACACAGTAAGCAAACATAAAATAAACTAATGCAATAACTTATAGATGGCTCAAAAAAAAACAGTCAATTTCAAGTCACATAAAGAAACAGACCATAATTACCTCAACAAACTCTCAAAACAAAGAATGAAGGGATCTTCTAGATGAAAGTGCATTCCTGGAATTACCAGAGGCAGAAAACAAAACATTAATATGCAGAACCTTTCAAGACATCAAGAAGGAAATAAGGCAATGTGCAGAACAAGCCAAGGAACATACAGATAAAGCAATTGAAAAAATTAAAAAGATTATTCAGGAACATAATGAAAAATTTCATAAGCTGGAAAAATCCATAGACAGACAGCAATCAGAAATTCAGAAAATTAACAATAAAAATAAAGAAATAGACAACTCAATAGAAAGCCAGAGAAGCAGATTTGAGCAAATGGAAGGCAGAATTTCTGAACTTGAAGATAAAGCACTTGGCAGTCATATGTTTGAAGAAAAATCAGATAAAAGAATTTTTAAAAAATGAAGAAAGCTTAAGAATCATGGCAGACTGTATCAAGGGAAATAACCTACGAATGATTGGAGTATCAGAACAGGGAGGGATAACACAAAATACAGAGAAAATTGTTGAAGATTTTTTAGCAGAAAACTTCCCTGATATCATGAAAGAGGAGAAGATATCTATCCAAGATACTCGTCTAACTGAACATGAGGCAGATGTCAAAAGAAAGTCTCCAAGACAGATTATACTTGAACTTGCCAAAACCAAAGATAAAGAAAGAATTTTAAGAGCAGCTAGGGATAAAGGAAAAGTCACCTAGAAAGGAGAGCCAATAAGAATAAGCTTGGACTACTAGGCAGAAACCACAAAGGCAAGAAGGCAATGGGATGACATATAAAAAGTTGAAGGAAAAAATTGCCAGCCAAGAATCATATATCCAGCAAAAATGTCTCTCAAATATAAAGGTGAAATTAAGACATTTCCAGGTAAACAGAATTTTAGAGAATTCATAAAAACCAACGCAAAACTACAAGAAACACTAAAGGGAGTTCTTTGGCTAGAAAATTGATAATATCAGGTATCAACCCAAGACTAGAACACTGGGCAGAGCAACCAGAAGTCAACCCAGATAGGGAAATCCAAAAAAACAAAGCAAGATTATTAAAAAAAAGAAACCCTCAAAACAGGGTAACAGCAATGTTATCATAGAAAAGAAGACAACATTAGAATAATAAAGAGGGAGTAAGAAATGTTATCATACACCTTCCATATGGAGTGGAAAATACGGCAATACAAAGAAATAAAAGTTACATTTAAATTTAGAAAAATAGGGGTAAATAATAAGGTAACCACAAAGGAGACAAGCTACCCTACTCATTAAAAAAAAAAAAAAATAGAGACTCAGCAGAAACAAAATCAACAACAGATATGAGGAAAGGACAATATATAAAGAAAATCTACTCAGCACATAAAATCAAGCGGGAAAAAGAAACTGTCAATACACAAAAAAAGATATCAAAATGATAGCACTAAATTCACACCTATCCATAATTACTCTGAATGTAAATGGACTAAATGCACCAATAAAGAGTCAGAGAGTCTCAGACTGGATAAAGAAACACGATCTGTCTATATGCTGCCTACAAGAGACACACCTTAGACTTAGAGACACAAACTAAAACTCAAAGGATGGAAAAAAATATATCAAGCAAACAATAAGCAATAAAGAGCAGGAGTAGCAATATTAATTTCTGACAAAATAGGCTTTAAAGTTAAATCCATCAGAAAAGATAAGGAAGGACACTATATAATGATTAAAGAGACAATACACCAAGAAGCTATAACCATATTAAATATTTACACACCCAATGACAGGGCTGCAAGATACATAAAACAAACTCTATCAGCATTGAATAGTGAGATAGATAGCTCCACAATAATACTGGGAGACTTCAACACACCACTTTCGCTGAAGAACAGGATATCCAGAAAGAAGCTCAGTAAAGACACGGAAGATCTAAATGCCACAATCAACTAACATGACCTCATAGACATATACAGAACACTCCACCCAACAGCAACCAACTAAACTTTCTTTTCTAGTGCACATGGAACATTCTATAGAATAGACCACATATTAGGTCATAAAGCAAGCCTTAGCAGAATCCAAAACACTGAAATATTACAAAGCATTTTCTCTGACCAGAAGGCCATAAAAGTGGAACTCAATAACAGGAAAAGCAGGAAAAAGAAATCAAACACTAACTAAACAATACCCTGCTCAAAAAAGATTGGATTATAGAAGACATTAAAAAAAAAAAATAAGGATGGAATAAAGAAATTCATAGAATCCAGTAAGATGAAAACACTTCCTAATAGAACCTTTGGGACACAGCAAAAGCGGTGCTCAGAGGCCAATTTATATCAATAAATGCACACATACAAAAAGAAAAAATGGCCAAAAAGAAAGAATTATCTCTACAACTTGAAGAAATAGAAACAGAGCAACAACAACAACAAAAAAACTCACAGACACTAGAAGAAAACAAATAATAAAAATTAGAGCAGAACTAAATGAAATAGAAAACAGAAAAACAATTGAAAGAATTAATAAGACCAAAAGCTAGTTTTTTTGAAAAAAATCAACAAAATTGATAAACTACTGGCCAAACTGACAAAAGAAAAACAGGAGAGGAACCAAATAACCCGAATAAGAAATGAGATGGGCGATATTACAACACACCCAACTGAAATTAAAAGAATCATATCAGATTACTCTGAAAAATTGTACTCTAACAATTTGAAAACCTAGAAGAAATGGATGAATTCCTAGAAACACATTACCTACTTAAACTAACACAAACAGAGGTAGTACAACTAAATAGAGCCATAACAAAAGACGAAGCGAAAAGGGTAATCAAAAAACTGCCCCCCCCCCAAAAAAAGCTCTGGCCCGGACAGTTTCACTGAAGAGTTCTACCAAACTTTCAGAGAAGGGATAACACCACTACTACTACAGGTATTTCAGAGAACAGAAAAGGACAGAATACTCCCAAACTCATTCTATGAAGCCACCATATCCCTGATACCAAAACCACGTAAAGACATCACACACACACACACAAAATTACAGACATATAGCCCTCATGAACTTAGATGCCAAAATCCTCAACAAAACTCTAGCCAATAGAGTTCAACAACATATCAAAAAAAAATAATTCACCATGACCAAGTGGGATTCATACCACGTATACAGGAATGTTTCAACATTAGAAAAACCATTAATGTAATCCATCATATAAATAAAACAAAAGACAAGAATCACATGATTTCATCAATTGATGCAGAAAAGGCATTTGACAAAGTTCAACACCATTCATGACAAAAACTCTCAGCAAAATAGGAATACAAGGAAAATTCCTCAACATAATAAAGGGCATTGATACAAAACCGATAGCCAAATCATCCTAAATGGAGAGAGCCTGAAAGTATTCCCCTTGAGATAGGGAACCAGACAAGGATGCCCTTTATCACCACTCTTATTGAACACTGTGCTGGAGGTCCTACCCATAGCAATTAGGCTAGATAAAGACATAAAGGGCATCCAGATTGGCAAGGAAAAAGTAAAAGTATCTCTATTTGCAGATGACATGATCTTATACAGAGAAAACCCTAAGGAATCCTCCAGAAAACTACTGAAACTAATAGAAGAGTTCAGCAGAGTATCAGGATACAAGACAAACATACAAAAATCAGTTGGATTCCTCTACACCAACAAAAAGAACATCGAAGAGGAAATCACCAAATCAATACCATTTACAATAGCCCCGAAGAAGATAAAATACTTAGGAATACATCTTACCAGAGATGTAAAATACCTAAACATAGAAAACTAGAAGACACTACTGCAAGAAACCAAAAGAGACCTACCTATGTGGAAAAACATACGTTGCTCATGGATAGGAAGACTTAACATTATAAAAATGTCTATTCTACCAAAGGCAATCTACAGATTTAATGCAATTCCGAGCCAAATTCCAACTTTTTAAAAATAATTTGTATTGTGCTTTAAGTGAAAGTTTACAAATCAAGTCAGTCTCTCACATATAAACTTACAATATATGCCTTACTACACAATGAGACAGCCCGCTCCCTCCTTCCAGTCTCTTTTTTGGTGACCATTTTGTAAGCTTCTAACCGTCCCATCTTCCCTCCAAACAGGAGATGCCAACATAGTCTCAGGTGTCCACCTGATACAAGTAGCTCACTCCTCATCATCTCTCTCTCCAATCCATTGTCCAGTCCAATCCATGTCTAATGAGTCCAATGACATTTTTTAATGATAAGTAAAGCATTACTGGAAAAGAAGAATAAAGTGGGAGGCCTCACTCTACCTGATTTTAGAACATATTATACTGCCACAGTAGTCAAAACAGCCTGGTACTCCTACAACAACAGATTCATAGACCACTGGAACAGATTTGAGAATCCAGACATAAATCCATCCACATATGAGCGGTTGATATTTGACTAAGGCACCAAAACAGTTAAATAGGGAAAAGACAGTTTTTTAAACAGATGATGCTGGCATAACTGGATATCCATCTGCAAAAAAATCAAACAAGACCCATACCTCACCCCATGCACAAAAACAAACTCAAAATGGATCAAAGACCTAAATATAAAATCTAAAATGATAAAGATCATGGAAGAAAAAATAGGGACACTGTTCGGAGCCCTAATACATGGCATAAAGAGTATATGAAACATTATTAATAATGCAGAAGAAAAACCAGGTAACTGGGAGCTCCTAAAAATCAAACACCTATGCTCATCCAAAGACTTCACCAAAAGAGTTAAAAGATTACCCAGACTGAGGAAAAGTTTTCAGGTATGACATTTCCAATCAGTGCCTGATCCCTAGAATCTGCATGATACTGCAAAAATTCAACTACAAAAAGACAAATAACACAATTAAAAAATTGTCAAAAGATATGAACAGACACCTCACTAAAGAAGACATTCAGGTAGCTAACAGATACATGAGGAAATATTCATGGTCGTTAGCCATTAGAGAAATGCAGATCAAAACTACAATGACATTTCATCTCACTCCAACAAGGCTGGCATTAATCCAAAAAACACAAAACAAGACATGTTGGGGAAGTTGTGGAGAGATTGGAACACTTACACACGGTTGGTGGGAATGTAAAATGGTACAACCACTTTTGAAATCAATTTGGCGCTTCCTTAAAAAGCTACAAATAGAACTACCATAAGATCCAGCAATCCCACTCCTTGGAATATATCCTAGAGAAATAAGAACTTTTACAGGAACAGATATATGCACCCTTCTGTTCATTGCAGCACTGTTTAGAATAGCAAAAAGATGGAAGCAACCAAGGTGCCCATCAATGAATGAATGAAGAAATAAACTATGGTATATTCACATGACAGAATACTGCGCATTGATAAAGAACAGTGATGAATCTGTGAAACATTTCATAACATGGAGGAAACTGGAAGGCATTATGTTGAGTGAAATTAGTTACAACAGAATAAGTATTGTATAAGACCACTACTATAAGAACTAAGAAATAGTTTAAACAGAGAAGAAAATATTCTTTGATGGTTAAGAGAGATGGGAGGGAGGGAAGGAGAGGGATATTCACTAATTAGGTAGTAGATAAGAACTACTTTAGGTAGTAGATAAGAACTACTTTAGGTGATGGGAAAGACAACACACAATACAGGGGAGGTCAGCACAACTGGACTAAATCAAAAGCAAAGAAGTTTCCTGAATAAACTGAACGCTTCGAAAGCCAGAGTAGCCGGGGCAGGGGTTTGGGGACCATGGTTTCAAGGGACATCTAAGTCAATTGGCATAGTAAAATCTATTAAGAAAACATTCTGCATCCCACTTTGGAGATTGGCATCTGGAGTCTTCGGCCCTAGCAAGCGGCCATCTAAGATGCATCAATTGGTCTCAGTCCACCTGGATCAAAGGAGAATGTAGAACACCAAGGACACAAGGTCATTAAGAGCCCAAGAGACAGAAAGGGCCACATAAACCAGAGACTACATCAGCCTGAGACCAGAAGAACTAGATGGTGCCCAGCTACAACTGATGACTGCCCTGACAGGGAACACAGAGAACCCCTGAGGGAGCAGGAGAGCAGTGGGATGCAGACTCCAAATTCTCGTAAAAAGACCAGACTTAATGGTCTGACTGAGACTAGAAGGACCCTGGTGGTCATGGTCCCCAGAGCTTCTGTTGGCCCAGGACAGGAACCAACTCTTCAGACAGGGATTGGACTGGACAATAGGTTGGAGAGGGATGCTGGTGAGGAGTGAGCTTCTTGGATCAGGTGGACACTTGAGACTGTGTTGGCATCTCCTGTCTGGAGGGAAGAGGAGAGGGTAGAGAGGGTTAGAAGCTGGAGGAATGGACATGAAAAGAGAGAGTGGAGGGAGGGAGTAGGCTGTCTCATTAGGGGAAGAGCAATTGGGAGTATGTAACAAGGTGTATATAAGTTTTTGTGTGAGAGACTGACTTGATTTGTAAACTTTCGCTTAAAGCACAACAAAAATTAAAAAAAAAAAAAGAAAGAAATCAAAAGACGCATTGCATTGGGCAAATCTGCTGCAAAGGACTTCTTTAAAGTGTTGAAAAGCAAATATGTCACCTTGAAGACTAAGGTGTGCCTGACCCAAGGCATTGTGTTTTCAATCGCCTAATATGCATGTGAAAACTGGACAATGAATAAGGAAGACCAAAAAAGAATTGACGCCTTTGAATTGTGGCGTTGGCAAAGAATATTGAATGCACTGCCAAGAGAAGGAACAAATCTGTCTTGGAAGAAGTACAACCAGAATGCTCCTTAGAAGCAAGGATGGCGAGACTGTGTTTTACATACTTTGGACATGTTGTCAGGAAAGATCAGCTCCTGGAGAAGGACATCATGCTTGGTAAAGTACAGGATCAGCGGAAAAAAAGGAAGACCCTCAAAGAGAGAGATTGACACAGTGGGTGCGACAATGGGCTCCAGGATAGTAACGATTTTAAGAATGGTACAGGACCAGGCAGTGTTTTGTTCTGTGATACATAGGTTGGCTATGAGTCAGAACAGACTTGATGGCACCTAATAGCAACAATCAATTTGAAAATGATACCTTCAGTTCTTTTTTACTCCAATTTACTGAACGCTCTGTAATTCTGGTTGACTCATAGTGCCACAGTATTTCAAATTTATTTTCCTAACTTTTTTCAGATTCTTCAAAATCATCCTACTGAGTGATTTGGATAACTTTTATATACAACTTCCATCAACCTAGTTGCATGGTACATTCAAATATTAACAAAAAAAAATTAGTCAACCCATTTATTTCAGTCTGATTAGAGCCACTTCATTTCTCACAAAAAGATTTAATAAATATCGAATTATTTTACAAATAGTTGTGTTGACATTTGTAAACATATTCCATTTTCTCATGCTTTACTTGAGTCATATTAAGCCCTGATATCCTTCTTCCTTTTGGGAATGTGAGAGTGGAGAGGCAATTAAGAATAATCCACAGCTGGCTCCAGTCAGGCATCTCCTTTCCATGAACCCTTCCTTTATGATAAAAATCTCACATGAGATGATTCTAGATGATGTAATTATCAAGGAAGAGTAAAATTCCCATGTTTCCATATGAGGTTTCATTTCACTGAGAATTAAGTTACCTTGATTAGTGTTTATTTTCCTCGTGCCACACACAAGCAGTTGCACCTAGAAGATATCGCTTGTTTAAGATATTTCTGTTCATTTGTTTAACTTTAAGAGTCTTCTTTGGGACCCAGTCAAGACAGCCAAATTGCATTTGGTTCTTTTTCTGGTCTTTAGGAGCCAATGATGTAACCACCAGGAAGGTAAGCAGCTATAAAAATGAATGTTTCTGCACAAATGAGTTCAAATGCATGACTGCAGGACATCAGGAATGTTCTGGATGAAATATGATGAATATGTTGTTGATTCTAAGATTTTGTGGAAACTCTGGTGACATAGTGGTTAAGTGCTACAGCTGCTAACCAAAGGGTCAGCAGTTTGAATCTGCCAGGCGCTCCTCGGAAACTCTATGGGGCAGTTCTACTCTGTCCTTTAGGGTCGCCATGAGTAGGAATCACCTCGACGGCACTGGGTTTGGTTTGGTTTTTTGGTTCTAAGATTTTGCAGGTAAGGATAAATTTTCTTAATCTTTTTATTCCCATAAATGATTGTCTAATCAAATATACATTATTCTATTTTAAACACCATTGTAGAAGCAACCTTCTGTATGTTCCTGCTATGAACATATTTTACATTTTGTTTGATTATTACTGTTCTAGTCCTACCCTTCTGAGAACCAATCCTTTTGAAATCCTCACCTGCTCTTCATATTAGGTTTCTAACTTACTCTTCTTACATTAATAACAAAATATTAATATCTATATTTATAAATTTATCACTTCAACATGACAGTTAAATTATCTAGACTGATGTATGGATTCAATAGATAATAAGTAACATATTTATATTTTCTTACTATTTTAAATAACTTCCGCATGCCATGTGAGGCAGGCAGTGCAGGAATTATCTATATTTTAATTTCAGGAAGGTAAATTGCTTACTTAGATGCATACCCCCAATAGCATATAAACACTGAAATTCAACCTAGTGTTTGTGAATTCACAATGAAACTGAAAGGGAAACAAAAAGAGGTAGCATAGAAAGAAAGAAGGGAAGGAAGGAAACGTATCTGAGCAAACTGTCTAGAAGCTTGGAGTGAGTAAAGAAGGCAGGTAGAAGAAATAGCAATATTTGTTAGTATTGGCTTTGTTTCATCCATTGTCAGAAGTAAGTTTCATATGTATGTATATATATATATATGTATGTATATTCTTTTCAGATGAGGGTCATCATCCCATTTTGTGGGTGAGTAAATCAAGGCTATGGAAAGTAAAGAAGCATACTTAAAGTCATCAGCCAATTAAGGGCAGAGTGGGATTACAAATACAAATCTGCCTAATTAAAAAGCCAACATTGTATCAATGATATTTCCCTTAACGTTATAATGGCTCCCACTTTATACTTACAATGTAAGCATTGCTGGACAGTATAAAATACCTATTTGATTCCTGAGTTTCCTATACAAAAAAGTAATGATGAAAGTGGTGAGAAATTTAAAGTCTTGAACACTACAAACACTCTGGGCTGTACCATACATAATACGACATGAACAATTGACTTCGTTCTCCAAAAGTAAAAGATAAGAAATATTAGACAGCAAAGATAATTTAAATCTATTAGCCAGCAAAACATGTGAAAATAGTAGCCCAACCACTCCTGACTGTCTACCGTGTTAGTATCATAATCACTATTCAGGGACTGATGCTGAGTTTGTGCCATTGAGAATGGGTGAAAACAGGAGCACCAACTGGTCTCAAAGGCATTTAAACCCCTACTGAGAACTGGAGCTAATCATTTTATCTTACTTATTTGGAATTTATTATAATTTTTGATCAATTTACATTTAAAATTTTAAACATTACATAATTCTTTTTGACATATTTCATGCACTAAATACATAGCTGGAATATAAGCTTATCAATTTATCTGACTTATTACAAGAAAGGAATCCTGGTGATGTAGCGGATTCCAACCTGGCTGCTAACCAAAAGGCCGACAGTTCAAATCCACCAGCCACTCCTTGGAAGCCCTTATGGGGCAGCTCTCCTGTGTCCTACAGAGTCGGTATGAGTTGGAATCAACTTGATGACAACAGGTTTGGTTTAGTTTTTTTTAACACAAGAAAAATCTAAATGTTAACATCATTTTTGGTGAATTTATATTTTGAAATTAAAAAAAATGTATATATCTAAAAAAAGCATAGATAGATTGTAACCTGTTTTACAAATGTTGAAATTAAGTTTTATAGTCAGTAAGTATTGCCGATATACAGCTAGTCAATGAAGGAAGTAAAACCTAGGTAATTGAAACTTGATTCTAAATCCCATTCTGTCTCCACAAAAATGTAATTACTTTTTAATCATGCCTGAACTCTGAGTGGACAAGAATATAATAAAAGAAAAAAACAACAGCAAATAAAATGAAACACTGTTTTAAGTGTTAAGGTAGAGAAATAAGAAAGACATTTAAAAGTAAATAACAAGGCTTCAACAACAGGTAAAGAGCGCAATAAGGCAGTAAACATGTTGAGTCGACAATAGTGACCATAGTGCTATAAAAATATATATATATATATATATAGGATGTTAAAAAAAAAAAAAAGACTTCACAGGGACACACAGTGATCAGTATCACATAAAATGGTGGTGGGACTAGAACTTGGGTTTACAGCACTGTGAAGATTTTCAAAGCTATTTAGGAAGTGGTAAAGGGAAAAGTAATGCTTTCAGAATGGGAAGAGTTGTGAGCAAAGCTATGTTTATGTAATGATTTAAGCATTTTTTCTACAGCATGGGACTTGTAAAATGATTTATTACATTAAAATAATACTTGAATGACATGGACAACTAGTTTAATTCCAATAAATCAGAAATTGCAATAGCTGCTAAAGGGAAAAGCTGCTGGATGCACATTTTGAAGCATCTAGCTATTTTATTTCGGTGTCAAGATGCTCCTCTCTTTTACATAACGCTGGTAACCTCTGCTGCACTTATTTTTTATTCTTTGTTTTCTGTTTGTATCTGTCATGACAATAGATATCTATTGACTTATTCTGCTGTTTAATGTGTTATTTGTTTTTGTCTTTTTTAACCATCCGAATTATTACATTAAACATTTACCTACAAGTACACCTATAGTTATGGAACATATTTGTTGTTGAAACTTTCATGTCAAAATATTTTTTGATTCAGTATTCTCTAGCCACAACAGTCCCTCCAACTCTTTAAACCATTGGAACATCACTTTATAATTTGAAATGTAATGTTATACACATTATTACACACCTGATTGTTGTCTTAAGCCACATAAAAAAAAAACATAGTGGTGAAAAATTTATATAGAGACGATAATTTGATGAAATAGTGGTTTGCCTAATAATAAAACTTAACATTTTTATAAGATTTTTCACTGTAATTTTCAAGGAGAGATTTGGAGCCAATTCTTTTTTTTTTTTTTTTTTAATTTTTATTAAGCTTCAAGTGAACATTTACCATTCCAATCAGTCTGTCACATGTAGCTTTACATACATCTTACTCCCTTCTCCCACTTGCTCTCCCCCTATTGAGTCAGCCCTTACAGTCTCTCGTTTCGTGCCAATTTTACCATCTTCCCTCTCTATCTTCCCATCCCCCCTCCAGCCAAGAGTTGCCAACACACTCTCCCGTGTCCACCTGATTTAATTAGCTCACTCTTCATCAGTATCTCTCTCCCCGCCACTGACCAGTCCTTTTCATGCCTGATGATTTGTCTTCGGGGATGGTTCCTGTCCTGTGCCATCAGAAGTTCTGGGGAGCATTGTCTCTGGGATTCCTCTAGTCGCAATCATACCATTAGGTGTGGTCTTTTAATGAGAATTTGGGGTCTGCATCCCATTGGTCTCCTGCTCCCTCAGGAGTTGTCTGTTGTGTTCCCTGACAGGGCAGACATCGATTGTGGCCGGGCACCAACTAGTTCTTCTGGTCTCAGGATAATGTAGGTCTCTGGTTCAAGTGGCCCTTTCTGTCTCTTGGGTTCTTAGTTGTCATGTGACCTTGGTGTTCTTCCTTTGCCTTTGCTCCCGGTGGGTTGAGACCAATTAATGTATTTTAGATGGCTGCTTGTTGGCATTTAGGACCCCAGGTGCCACAATTCAAAGTGGGATGCAGAGTGTTTTCATAATAGAATTGTTTTGCCCATTGACTTAGAAGTCCCCTCAAACCAAGTTCCCCAGACCCCAGCCCCTGCTTCGCTGACCTATGAAGCTTTCATTTTATCTCGGAAACCTCTTTACTTTTAATCCAGTCCAATTAGGCTGACCTTCCTTGTTTTGAGTGTTGTCTTTCCCTTCACCCAAAGCAGTTCCCATCTACAGATTGATCAATAAAAAGCCCTCTCCCTCCCTCCCTCCCTCCCTCCCCCCTTTGTAACCACAAAAGTATGTGTTCTTTTCCGTTTTTTCTATTTCTCAAGATCTTATAATAGTGGTCTTATACAATATTTGTCCTTTTGCAACTGACTCATTTCGCTCAGCATAATGCCTTCCAGATTCCTCCATGTTATGAAATGTTTCAGAGATTCGTCACTGTTCTTTATCGATGCGTAGTATTCCATTGTGTGAATATACCACAATTTATTTACCCATTCGTCCGTTGATGGACATCTTGGTTGCTTCCAGCTTTTTGCTATTGTAAACAGAGCTGCAATAAACATGGGTGTGCATATATCTGTTTGTGTGAAGGGTCTTGTATCTTTAGGGTATATTCCGAGGAGTGGGATTTCTGGGTTGTATGGTAGTTCTATTTCTAACTGTTTAAGATAACGCCAGATAGATTTCCAAAGTGGTTGTACCATTTTACAATCCCACCAGCAGTGTATGAGAGTTCCAGTCTCTCCGCAGCCTCTCCAACATTTATTATTTTGTGTTTTTTGAATTAATGCCAGTCTAGTTGGTGTCAGATGGAATCTCATCGTAGTTTTAATTTGCATTTCTCTAATGGCTAATGATCGAGAGCATTTTCTCATGTATCTGTTGGCTGCCTGAATATCTTCCTTAGTGAAATGTGTGTTCATATCCTTTGCCCACTTCTTGATTGGGTTGTTTGTCTTTTTGTGGTTGAGTTTTGACAGAGTCATGTAGATTTTAGAGATCAGGCACTGGTCTGAGATGTCATAGCTGAATATTCTTTCCCAGTCTGTAGGTGGTCTTTTTACTCTTTTGGTGAAGTCTTTAGATGAGCATAGGTGTTTGATTTTTAGGAGCTCCCAGTTATCTGGTTTCTCTTCATCATTTTTGGTAATGTTTTGTATTCTGTTTATGCCCTGTATTAGGGCTCCTAGGGTAGATACTATTTTTTCTTCCATGATTTTTATCGTTTTAGTCTTTATGTTTAGGTCTTTGATCCACTTGGAGTTAGTTTTTGTGCATGGTGTGAGGTATGGGTCCTGTTTCCTTCTTTTGCAAATGGATATCCAGGTATGCCAGCACCATTTGTTAAAAAGACTATTATTTCCCCAATTGACTGACACTGGTCCTTTGTCAAATATCAGCTGCTCATAAATGGATGGATTTATATCTGGATTCTCAATTCTGTTCCATTGGTCTATGTGCCTGTTGTTGTACCAGTACCAGGCTGTTTTGACTACTGTAGCTATATAATAGGTTCTGAAATCAGGTAGGGTGAGGCCTCCCACTTTCTTCTTCTTTTTCAGTAATGTTTTGCTTATCTGGGGGTTCTTTCCTTTCCATATGAAATTAGTGATTTGTTTCTCTATTCCCTTAAAGTATGACATTGGTATTTGGATTGGAAGTGCGTTGTATGTATAAATGGCTTTTGGTAGAATAGACATTTTTACTATGTTAAGTCTTCCTATCCATGAGCAGGGTATGTTTTTCCATTTAAGTGTGTCCTTTTGAATTTCTTGTAGCAGAGTTTTATAGTTTTCTTTGTATAGGTCTTTTACATCCTTGGTAAGATTTATTCCTAAGTATTTTATCTTCTTGGGGGCTACTGTGAATGGTATTGATTTGGTTATTTCCTCTTCGATGTTCTTTTTGTTGATGTAGAGGAATCCAAGTGATTTTTGTATGTTTATTTTATATCCTGAGACTCTTCCAAACTCTTCTATTAGTTTCAGTAGTTTTCTGGAGGATTTCTTAGGGTTTTCCATGTATACGATCATGTCATCTGCAAATAGTGATAGCTTTACTTCCTCCTTACCAATCTGGATACGCTTTATTTCTTTGTCTAGCCTAATTGCCCTGGCTAGGACTTCAAGTACGATGTTGAATAAGAGCAGTGATAAAGGGCATCCTTGTCTGGTTCCCGTTCTCAAGGGAAATGCTTTCAGATCTCTCCATTTAGAGTGATATTGGCCGTTGGCTTTGCATAAATGCCCTTTATTATGTTGAGGAATTTTCCTTCAATTCCTATTTTGGTTAGAGTTTTTTATCATAAATGGGTGTTGAACTTTGTCAAATGCCTTTTCTGCATCTATTGATAAGATCATGTGGTTTTTATCTTTTGTTTTGTTTATGTGATGGATTACATTAATGGTTTTTCTGATATTAAACCAGCCTTGCATACCTGGTATAAATCCCACTTGATCAGGGTGTATTATTTTTTTGATGTGTTGTTGGATTCTATTGGCTAGAATTTTGTTAAGGATTTTTGCATCTATGTTCATGAGGGATATAGGTCTAAAATTTTCTTTTTTTGTAATGTCTTTACCTGGTTTTGGTATCAGGGAGATGGTAGCTTCATAGAATGAGTTGGGTAGTATTCCGTCTTTTTCTATACTTTGAAATACCTTCAATAGTAATGGTGTTAAGTCTTCTCTGAAGGTTTGGTAGAACTCTGCAGTGAAGCCATCTGGGCCAGGACTTTTTTTTGTTGGGAGTTTTTTGATTACCGTTTCAATCTCTTTTTTTGTTATGGGTCTATTTAGTTGTTCTACTTCTGAATGTGTTAGTTTAGGTAAGTAGTATTGTTCTAAGAATTTATCCATTTCTTCTAGGTTTTCAAATTTGTTAGAGTACAGTTTTATGTAGTAATCTGATATGATTCTTTTGATTTCATTTGGTTCTGTTGTGATGTGGTCCTTCTCGTTTGTTATTCGGGTTATTAGTTTCCTTTCCTGTTTTTCTTTAGTCAGTTTAGCCAATGGTTTATCAATTTTGTTAATTTTTTCAAAGAACCAGCTTTTGGCTTTGTTAATTCTTTCAATTGTTTTTCTGTTCTCTAATTCATTTAGTTCAGCTCTAATTTTTATTATTTGTTTTCTTCGGGTGCCTGATGGATTCTTTTGTTGCTCACTTTCTATTTGTTCAAGTTGTAGGGACAGTTCTCTGATTTTGGCTCTTTCTTCTTTTTGTATGTGTGCATTTATCGATATAAATTGGCCTCTGAGCACTGCTTTTGCTGTGTCCCAGAGGTTTTGATAGGAAGTATTTTCATTCTCGTTGATTTCTAAGAATTTCCTTATTCCCTCCTTGATGTCTTCTATAACCCAGTCTTTTTTCAGGAGGGTATTGTTCATTTTCCAAGTATTTGATTTCTTTTCCCTAGTTTTTCTGTTATTGATTTCTAGCTTCATTGCCTTGTGGTCTGAGAAGATGCTTTGTAATATTTTGATGTTTTGGATTCTGGAAAGATTTGTTTTATGCCCTAATATGTGGTCTATTCTAGAGAATGTTCCATGTGCGCTAGAAAAAAAAGTATATTTTGCAGCAGTTGGGTGGAGAGTTCTGTATAAGTCAATGAGGTCAAGTTGGTTGATTGTTGTAAGTAGGTCTTCCGTGTCTCTGTTGAGCTTCTTACTGGATGTCCTGTCCTTCTCCGAAAGTGGTGTGTTGAAGTCTCCTACTATATATGTGGAGGTGTCTATCTCACTTTTCAATTCTGTTAAAATTTGATTTATGTATCTTGCAGCCCTGTCATTAGGTGCGTAAATATTTAATATGGTTATGTCTTCCTGATCAATTGTCCCTTTTATCATTATATAGTGTCCTTCTTTATCCTTTGTGGCGGATTTAAGTCTAAAGTCTATTTTGTCAGAAATTAATATTGCTACTCCTCTTCTTTTTTGCTTATTGTTTGCTTGATATATTTTTTTCCATCCTTTGAGTTTTAGTTTGTTTGTGTCTCTAAGTCTAAGGTGTGTCTCTTGTAGGCAGCATATAGATGGATCGTGTTTTTTTATCCGGTCCGTGACTCTCTGTCTCTTTATTGGTGCATTTAGTCCATTTACATTCAGCGTAATTATAGATAAGTAAGTTTTTAGTGCTGTCATTTTGATGCCTTTTCATGTGTGTTGTTGGCCATTTCATTTTTCCACATGCTTTTTTTTGCTGAGACGTTTTTCTTAGTAGCTTGTGAGATCCTCATTTTCATAACGTTTAACTTTGTGTTTATTGAGTCGTTACGTTTTTCTTGGCTTTTTTCTTGAGTTATGGAATTGATATTCCTTTTTGTGGTTACCTTTTTATTTACTCCTATTTTTCTAAGTAAAAACCTAACTTGTATCCTTCTATTTCGCCTTGTATCACTCTCCATCTGGCAGTTCAATGCCTCCTATATTTAGTCCCTCTTTTTGATTATTTTGATCGTTTATCTATTGATTTCCATGATTTACTGTTGTGTGTATTATTTTGTTTATTTATTTATTTTTTAGAATTAGTCTTAATTTGTTTGTTTTTGTGCTTTCCCTGTTTGAGTTGCGTTGATATCAGGACGTTCTGTTTTGTGACCTTGTATTGCACTGGTACCTGATATTATTGGTCATCCGGCCAAACAATCTCCTTTAGCATTTCTTGCAGTCTTGGTTTAGTTTTTGCAAATTCTCTAAACTTGTGTTTATCTGTAAATATCTTAATTTCTCCTTCATATTTCAGAGAGAGTTTTGCTGGATATATGATCCTTGGTTGGCAGTTTTTCTCGTTCAGTGCTCTGTATATGTCGTCCCATTCCCTTCTTGCCTGCATGGTTTCTGCTGAATAGTCTGAACTTATTCTTATTGATTCTCCCTTGAAGGAAACCTTTCTTTTCTCCCTGGCTGCTTTTAAAATTTTCTGTTTGTCTTTGGTTTTGGCAAGTTTGATGATGATATGTCTTGGTGTTTTTCTTTTTGGATCAGTCTTAAATGGGGTTCGATGAGCATCTTGGATAGATATCCTTTCGTCTTTCATGATGTCAGGGAAGTTTTGTGTCAGGAGTTCTTCAACTATTTTCTCTGTGTTTTCTGTCCCCCCTCCCTGTTCTGGGACTCCAATCACTCGCAAGTTATCCTTCTTGATAGAGTCCCACATGATTCTTAGGGTTTCTTCATTTTTTTTAATTCTTTTATCTGATTTTTTTTCAGCTATGTTGGTGTTGTTTCCCTGGTCCTCCAGAAGTCCCAGTCTACATTCTAATTGCTCGAGTCTGCTCCTCTGACTTTCTATTGTGTTGTCAAATTCTGTAATTTTATTGTTAATCTTTTGGATTTCTACATGCTGTCTCTCCATGGATTCTTGCAACTTGTTAATTTTTCCACTATGTTGTTGAATAATCTTTTTGAGTTCTTCAACAGTTTTATCAGTGTGTTCCTTGGCTTTTTCTGCATTTATCCTAATTTCATTTGTGATATCTTTAAGCATTCTGTAAATTAGTTTTTTATATTCTGTATCTGATAATTCCAGGATTGTATCTTCATTTGGGAAAGATTTTGATTCTTTTGTTTGGGGGGTTGGAGAAGCTGTCATGGTCTGTTTTTTTATGTGGTTTGATATGCACTGCTGTCTCCGAGCCATCACTGGGAAACTAGATTTTCCAAGTAGTCAGCTGGTGCGCTGGCTCCTAGTTCTGAAAACAGTCGCTGTCTGCCCGTATTTGTTCGTTTTCCGTCTCTAATTCTGTGCTTGTTGTTCAGAGTTCGTAGATTGTTATGTATGTGATCGATTCCCTTGTTTTTCCGAGTCTTTGTTGCAAGAGGGATCCGCGGTAGCGTCCACCTAGTCCGCCATCTTGGCCACCTGGGAGCCAATTCTTGAACAATGCTCTTGGCAGGCTGAAGAATTTTTACCTTAATAGAAGGTGAAGAGCACTTGCAAATATTGAGACAAAGCTGTCTTTCTTCCTGTGCTGAGATGAAGGTCCATGTTGCTGTATGGAACTGCATCAGGTAGAGAATTTCTAAAGTGAGCCAAGACCCACTATGCAATTTCTTCATCCTTAGAGTTAAATAACCGTAAGAATATTTCCTGTACTTCAATTTATTCTTGAACATTGAGTGACTGGTCAAAAAAATGAATGATATTGGCTAATATTTGTGAGAAACCTACGTGTAGAATGTTCATTATATGTACGCAGAACTCTGGGTATATGGAGCAAGAAAAATATCTACAAAAAATATGAATTAATTAAGAGAATTAGATTCTGGCAACCAACACAGAACCAATATGCACTTATGTCTTTAGTGATGTTCAATATCCAATGCCTTTATTTTTAACTGACTTGCTTACAGAGCTGTGTTTTGTTCTAGAGATTGGTGTTATGAAGGCAAGTGGGACTTGCTGAGGCACCGCAAATGCAGTCAGTGTGATTATGTGTATTCAACTGGGGATCCGTCACCAACACTGTTGGGAAACTACTGGTAAGTAAGCACTTTTATTCAACCTATTTCTGACTAAAAGAGCCAGTCCCCAAAATATACTAAAAGGTGGATGTCATGGATTGTATTATGTCCCCCCCCCCGAAAAATGTGTGTATCAAGTTGGTTAGGCCATGATTCCCAGTGTTCTGTAGTTGTCCTCCATTTTGTGATTGTAATTTTATGTTAAAGAGGATTAGGGTGGGATTGTAACAAAAACATTACTAACAATGTACAAGCACCCAAAGAGAAATTAGGTAACTCCTAAAAGTCAGACACTTATGCTCATCCAAAGTCTTCACCAGGAGAGTAAACTGATTACCTACAGACTGGGAAACAGTTTTTAGCTATAACATTTCTGATCAGCATCTGATCTCTAAAATCTACATGATATTGCAAAAACTCAATAACAAAAAGACAAATAATCCATTTTAAAAATGGGCAAAGGATAGGAACAGGCGCTTCAACGAAGAAGACATTCAGGCAGGTAACAGATACATGAGGAAATGCTCACAATCATTAGCCATTAGAGAAATGTAAATCAAAACTACAATGAGATACCATCTCACTCCAGCAAGGCTGCCATTAATCCCAAATCACAAAATAATAAATGTTCGAGAGGTTGTAGAGAGACTGGAACACTTATTCACTGCTGGTGGGAATTTAAAATGGTGCAGCCACTTTGGAAATCAATCTGGCACTTCCTTAAAAAGCTAGCAATAGAACTACCATAGAATATGGCAATCCCACTCCTTGGAATATATCTTAGAGAAATAAGAGCCTTTATATGAACAGATATATGCACAACCATGTTCATTGCAGCACTGTTTACAATAGCAGAAAGATGGAAGTAACCAAGGTGCCCATCAACAGATGAATGGATAAATAAATTTTGGTACATTCACACGATGGAATACTTCACATAGATTAAGAACAATGATGAATCCGTGAAATATTTCATAGCTTGGAGGAACCTGGAGGGCATTATGCTGAGTGAAATTAGTCAGTTGCAAAAGGACGAATATTGTATGAGACCACTATTATAAGAACTCAAGAAATAGTTTAAACAGAGAAGAAAATACTCTTTGATGGTTATGAGGGTGGGGAGAAAGGGAGGGAGAAGGATATTCGCAAATTAGATAGTAGACAAGAACTATTTTAGGTGAAGGGAAAGACATCATACAATAAAGGAGAGGTCAGCATAACTGGACTAAACCAAAAGCAGTTTCCTGAATAAACCAAATGCTCCAAAGGCCAGAGTAGCAGGGGCAACAGTTGGGGGACCATGTTTTCGGGGGACATCTAGCTCAATTGGCATAACAAAATCTATTAAGAAAACATTCTGCATCCCACTTTGGTGAGTGGCGTCTGCAGTCTTAAAAACACTATCAAGCAGCCATCTAAGATGCATCAATTGGTCTCAACCCACCTGGAACAAAGGAGAATGAAGAACACCAAAGATACAAGGTAATTATGAGTCCAAAAGACAGAAATGGCCACGTAAATCCAAGACTACATCAGCCTGAGACCGGAAGAACTAGATGGTGTCCGTCTACAACCGAAGACTGCCCCGACAGGGAACGAAACAGAGCATCCCTGACGGAGCACGAGAGCAGTGAGATGCAGACCTCAAAGTCCCATAAAAAAATCAGACTTAATGATCTGACTGAGACTAGAGGAACCCTGGAGGTCACGGTCCCCAGACCTTCTGTTGGCCCAAGACTGGAACCATTCCCAAAGCCAACTCTTCAGAGAGGGATTGGACTGGATTATAGGATAGAAAATGATAGTGGTGAGGAGTGACCTTCTGGTCTCAAATGGACACATGAGACTATGTTGGCAGCTCCCGTTTGGAGGGGAGATGAGAAGGCAGAGGGGGACAGAAAGTGGCTGAATGGACACGGGGAATACAGGGCTGAGAGAAGGAGTGTGCTGTCTCATTAGTGGGAGAGGAACTAGGAGCACATAGCAAGCTGTATACAAATTTTTGTATGAGAGACTGACTTGATTTGTAAAGTTTCACTTAAAGCACACACACAAAAGATGGAAAGAATACACAGAGTCACAGCACCAAAAGAAATGGTCGACTTTCAGTCGTTTCATGAGGTGGCATATGATGAAGAACTGGTAGTAGTGAAGCAAGAAGTCCAAGCTACACTGAAGGCACTGGCGAAAAACAAGGCTCCAGGAGCTGACAGAATACCCACTGAGTTGTTTCAACAAACAGGTGCAGCACTGTTCATGCCCACTCCACTATGCAAAGAAATTTGGAAGCTAGCTACGTGGCCAACAGGCTGCAAGAGATGCACGTTTGTATCCATTCCAAAGAAAAGCGATCCAACAGACTGTGGAAGTTATCAAATGTAAGTGTTAGTATTAGTAAATATGGTAAACAAACAAACAAAGAAACTCTATCTATTCTACAGTGAATATGACATTCTATCCCCAGGAGATCTAGTGAGTTTATGATGTTGTTGTTAGGTGCTGTTGGGTCAGTTCCAACACATAGTGACCCTGTATACAACAGAACGGAACAGTGCCCAGCCCTGGGCCTTTCTCATTGCTATGTCTGAGCCCTCTGTTGCAGCCACCGTCTGAATCTGTCTCATTGAGGATCTTTGTCTTTTTCACTGACCCTCTACTTTACCAAGCACGATGTCTTTTTCCAGGGACTGATCCCTCCTGATAATATGTCCAGAGTACATGAGACCAAGTCTTGCCACCCACCTTTCTAAGGAGCATTCTGGCTGTACTTCTTCCAAGACAGGTGTGTTCATTCTTCTAGCAGTCCATGGTATATTCATTATTCTTCACCAACAACATAATTCAAGTTTCAGTTCTTTTGTCTTCCTTATTCATTGTCCAGCTTTAGCTGCACATGAGGCGACTGAAAATATCATGGCTTGGTTCAGGCACGCCTTAGTCCTCAAAGTGACATCTTCGATTTTTAACACTTTAAAGAGGTCTTTTGTAGCAGATTTGCCCAATAAAATATGTCGTTTGATTTCTTGACGGCTGCTTCCATGGGTGTTGATTGTGGATCCAAGTAAAATGAAATCCTTGACGACTTCAGTATTTTGTCTGTTTACTGTGATTTTTTTATTGTTCCAGTTGTGAGGATTTTTGTTTTCTTTATGTTGAAGTGTAATCCATACTGAAGGCTGAAGTCTTTGATCCTCATCAGTAAGTGCTTCAAGTCCTCTTCACTTTCAGTAAGCAAGGTTGTGTCATCTGCATGTCTAGGCTGTTAATGAGTCTTCCTCCAATCCTGATGCCCCTTCTTCTTCATATAATACAGCTTCTTGGACTGTATGGATTATACGTTTTTTTTAAGACACTGAGTTTTTGGTAATTTACTATGGCAGCCCTAGAAAATGAATACAGAGCCCTTCACCAAGGACAAGTCAAGTTAGCACCAAAAATGCTCCTGTAAGGGTAGCCGCATAGGATGAGACATGGCAGTTTTAAAAAGTATGAAGTAAAACTCTCAGCTTTGACAGACAAAGGGCTCCTCTAAGACTAAGTTCATTGCTGTTGAGTCGATTCTATCTCATAGCGACCCTAAAGGACAGAGTAGAATTGACCCATAGGGTTTCCAAGGAGTGGCTGGTAGATTCGAACTGCTTGAATAAGTATTGTGAAAAAATACAACCCTGACACACAACTTTTCTGAGCTTAGTATTAAAACAAAACAAAACAAAGTCGCTATCGAGTGGATTCTGACTCATAGGGACCCTATAGGACAGAGTAGAGCTTCCCCACAGGGTTTCCAAGGAGCGACTGGTAGATTCAAACTGCAGACCTTTTGGTAGCACCCAAATGCATAATCATCGCACCACCAGTGGCTTTCAAATCAGCTATAGGCTGATGATCTCCAAATTCTTAGAACCCAGAAAACTACTCTACCTCTGAGTGGTATCCACAGCTGGGAACTGTTCTCCACACTTGGATGACCTCAGACATGCAAATCTAACATGTCCAGAAAAAATCTTTTGGTCATTTTCTCAAGTTTGTTCCTCCATGGTTTTTCCACATGGTAGAGAATGGCTCTGGTGACCATGCGCTCATGGTAGCCTGAATTCTAGAAGTCACCTTTGATTCTCCGTTCCCCTCATCCCATACTTCTAATCCACCAGCAATTCTTGGCAGCTCAAGCTCCAGAGTACACCTCAAGCCTACTCCCACCTGCACTACCACCATCACTCCTCACCCTGACCACTGCAGAAGCATCCTCACCAGTCCTCTGTATTTGCTGTCTTCAAGTTCTCCTGGGCTACAGTTAATTCCTGGGACACGTTCTTTCTCAAGACCATCGAAACATAGAAGGAGAAGGGCATTTAGTTGTATGCTACCTCCTCCGCTTGAGCTGCATGTCCCTCAGAAATCACTTTTCACTGTCCACTCTATAATGTCTCTATCCCAATTTCCTGTCTTTGGCTGCACTGCTTTGATAGCGTGCATGCATGTGTGCTTCAGGGGTCATGTAGACAGCTGCTTGGAGGAATTTTTCTTAGTACAATCATGGTTGTGTGCCATCAAGAGATTCTGACTCATATCAACCCTGTATGACAACTTAGAACTGCCTCACAAGGTTTCCTAGGTTGCAGTCTTTATGGCACAGCCCTGGTGGCCCCGTGGTTAAGAGCTTGGCCGCTAACCAAAGGGTGGACAGTTCGAATCTACCAGTTGGTTCTTTGCAGAAAGACATGGCAGTCTGCTTCTGTAAAGACTTATAGTCTTAGAAACCCTGTGGGGCAGTTCTGCTCTGCCCTATAGGGTCACTATGAGTCAGAATTGATTCAACAGCAACTGGTTTGGATTTTGTTTGGTTAGAATCTTTATGGGAGCCCATCTCCAGATCTTTTCAACCCTTGAGCTGGTGGGTTCCAACGGCCCACCTTTCAGTTAGCCAAGCACTTAACCGTTGCACCTCCAATACTTAACTCTGCACGCGAGAGGGCCCTCTCCTGACGTCTCCCGTCTCCTCACCCCGCACACCTTGGCGTTGTCCTTGCTTCTAGACCCCACCCTCCCCTCTGGAGGCCCAACCCCCCCACGCCCGCCCCACACCCGGGCCGCTGGGTGGGCCGGCAGCCATGCTCCACGCCGTCCAGCCAGTTACTCCTGGAAGCGCTGGGACGGGTGGTGAGGGGCCCGGGCCGGATGGCGCGCCTTAGAGAGGATGCTGTTCATGCTGCTTTCCCTGCCGTGTTCTCTGAAAGGTATGAAACTCCGACACCTGGCTGGAGGGACCTGCTCCCAGACTGAACAAGCCCGACCCCTCGAAGGTGTGGAGGGAAGGCGCCAGGAGGGCGGGTCCCAGTCCCAGCATCCCGTGGGCTCCAGAGGTTGGAGAGTCTGGACGTTGGGTTAGCAGCTTGCGTTGCCCCCTCCAGCGTACCCCATCCTGAGTGATCCCCAGGGGCGGACGCGGCACAGGGGCGGGCGGACGCAGCCACTCTAGGGGCTGCGAGAGGGAGCCTCTGGCCCGGGAGACACAGCTGGTCTGCGAAATTTGCATCCCAATGGATTTGCGGCGGGGGGGGGGGTCCAGCCGCGGGATCCAGCTGCGGAGTGCCCTCGGGCCTGGGGGCTTGAAGGGCTTGGGGAGAAAGGCCGTGTCCAGGGCTGCGCCCAGGTCCCTACTCTGCCCGGGACGGGTTTGCTGGCCAAGCTGGGGAATGGGTGCCTGCCCCCCCCGCCCCCCACCTGCTCCCTGTGCCGGGGGGGAAACCAAGGCCCAGAGTTCGCCCGGGGGGGTGAGATTCCAGACTGAGGGCGGGGCACTCGCCCCCATTCCTCCTCCCACCCCCACCAGACTCCGTAGGGTGCCACGGACAGGGGAGAGAGGGATCCCCCGCCCAAGGCCCTGCTGCCCCTTACTGTTTTGGGCGCTGTGCCTGGGAGGCTGAGGCACCCCGCACCCTCGCCCGCGCCCGGCTGGTCTACTCTCGGGGCTGGGGTGTCCGAGCGGCCCCACCGGGAAAGGAAGGGGTCCTGGGAATCTGTGGAGCAGCGCGGCGATCCTACTCCTTGTGGATGCAGGGATTCAGTGTCTGTTAACAGTGTGGATGCCAGGTCCCGCTCCCCCTCTGGGTGGCGGGGGTGGGGGTAGCAGGAAGGGGTCCTGAGCAACCATGTTGTTTGTTAACTTAAACGTTTGTGCAGCGCTGTGTACCGGTCACTGTGGACGCGGTCTCTGGTGCTGAGGGGATTTGAGGGTTCCTCACACTGGCGGGATTTGGAGCCTCTACCCTGGTGGCAGTGGCAGTAGGTTTAGTGGGTTACCCTGGTGGCGTAGCGGTTACGTGCTAAGGCTGCTAGCCAAAAGGTTGGCAGTTTGAATCCACCAGGCGCTCCTTGGAAACTGTGGGGCAGTTCTACTCTGTCCTATAGCGTCGCTATGAGTCAGAATTGACTCGATGGTAACGGGTGTGTTTTGTTTTTTTTTTTAGGTTGGAGATTAGGTGTCTCTCAGGCTGACATTTGAAGGTCTGGAGCTGACGGTTTATGAGGGTTTCTAAGGGTTTTAAGCGCTCCAGCCATGGGCACCAACCCGATCTTCCAGCACCTGCGGACGGACCGCCCCCCCCGCCGGGGGATTGGCTGCTCTGGGACCCCGAGCCCAGAGGGCGGTGAGAAGCTGACAAACGTGAGTGATGTCCTGCAGGCTCCAGTTGGCGGGGCAGCCCTGCTCACATGGTCTCAATACCGGCAATCAGGCAGTCGGCTTCGTGCCTGGGGGTGGTTTCCGAATGTTCCCTCGTGTACCCCTACCCGTGCGGGGCGACAACTCTCCCCTGGGCGGGGACCTAGTAGAGGCCTGCAGGGCATCAGGGTGTGGAGGGGCAGAGCTTGGGCGGGGAGGGCGCGGCCCTGCAGGTTCCTGTACGTGATCACGGCAGGGGGGTGCGGGTCGTGAAGGCTGGGCCTGGTCGAGGACCCACTAGGTCTCGCAGAAGGAGTGGGTTAGGATAATAACAGCATTAATGGGAGTATTGAGAGAGCGCCCTGGGGCGTTGGGTCCCTCGGGAAGAAAAGCTTCTGCTATCGCCACTGGAGCGGTACCCAGGTCGGTCCCGGCTTAGGTCCAGGAGGTTCCCATACTCAGAGGGCCTGGTGGGCAGAACAGAACCGGCGGTGCGCACGCCCTCTCGCGGCCTTGCACCGAATCCCTGAAGTTCAGTGACAGGCGATTCTAAGCCATGGTTTTGGAACTGAATAGTGAAGCAGAGCAAATAAATGATGCAGTGCCTTGATGGGACCGGTGGAGACAACAAGAAGCAAAGCACAGCTCAAACTTCAAAATTCCACTGAGTGTTAGTAGGATTTGGAGGGAGAAAATAGACGGAGAGTCGAGAGGCCCAGAGATGCAGAAGAGTTGGAGGATTAGGGTTAGGGGTTAGGGTTTGGTGCTAGGGGTCCAGGTTTGGGGGTTAGAGGTTTGGGAGTCAGGTTTAGGGGTATAGGTTTTAGGTGGTTGGGGGTTGGGGTTAGGGCTGGGGTTACTAGGCTCGGGCACAAGTGGTTTAGGGTTAGGGTTAGAGCGAGGCTGAGGTTGATTCCCAGTCTTGTGTACCGTCTCTTCCTTCACCAGAGTTACCACATATGTGTCGTTTGGTTGGAAACCCTGATGGCGTAGTGGTTAAGAGCCACCGGTGCTAACCAAAGGTCTGCAGTTCAAATCCACCAGGCACTCCTTGGAAACTCTATGGGGCAGTTCTAATCTGTCCTATAGGGTCGCTATGAGCTGGAATCAACTCGACGGCAGTGGGTTTGGTTCTTTTTGGTTATTGTTTAGTTGGCTTTTCTCTACCCGCTCTTCGTCTCCCTGGTGAACATCAAAGATTGTTTCTGTGCGTAAATGTTTTCATGATAGGGGTCACTTACTGTATATGTCGTTTTGTGATTGACTTAGTATGATGCGCTCCAGATTCATCCATGGTGTGAGATGTTTCGGAGATTCATCATTGGTCTTTATTGTCGTGTAGTGTTCCACTGTGTGTATGTACCGTAGTTTGTTTATCCGTTCCTCTGTGGATGAGCACTTAGGTTGTTCTCATCTTTTTGCTACTGTGAATAATGTTGCAGTGAACACGGGTGTGCATGTGTCTATTCCTGTGACTGCTCATGGAAACCCTGGTGGCTAGTGGTTAAGTGCTATGGCTGCTAACAAAAAGGGTTAGGGTTTGGGCTTAGGGATGTTAGGGTTAGGGTTGTTAGAGTTAGAGTCCTTAGGGTTTGGGTTAGGGGTTGGGGTTTGGGGGTTAGAGTTTAGGGTTGGGTTTTTTGGTTAGGGTTTTTGGGTTGGGGTTAGGTGTTAGGTTTAGGGTTTGAGGTTAGAGTTTGGAGTTACAGGTTAGGTGTTAGGGGTTGCAGTTTGGGGTTTAGGGTTTTGGGGGTTTAGGGTTTTGTGGTTTAGTCATTAGGGTTTGGGTTAGGTTTTAGGGATTTAGGTTTAGGCTTGGGGTTGGGTTTGTTTGGGATTTGTGGGTTGGGGTTAGAGGGTGGGTGTTAGAGGGTTGGGGTTTAGAGTTTGGGGGTTAGAGATTGAGGGAGTCAGGGTGAGGGGTTAGAGGGTGAGGGGGTTAGAGGTTGAGAAGATTATAGAGTGAGGGAGTGAGAAGGTGAGGGTGTGAGGGGGTGAAGGTTAGGGTTTAGGGTTAGAGGGTTTAGGCTTAGGGTTCAGAGGCTTAGGGTTGGGGGTTAGGGTTTGGGGGTTCAGAGGTTGGGGTTGGTGTTGTGGTTAGGGTTAGAGGGTTAGGGTTAGAGGGTTAGGGGTATAGTTTAGAGGTTTAGGGTTACTGGTTAGGGCCAGGGTTTAGGGGTTCAGGCTTAGGGGTTTGGGATGGGTTTGGGGTAAGGTTTTAGGGTTTAGGGTTAGAGGGTTAGGTTTAGGGCTTAGGGCTTAGAGTTTAGGGTTTTAGGACTTAGGGTTTAGGGCTTAGGGTTTAGGGTTTAAGGCTTAGAGTGAGGGTTAGGGCTGGGGGCTGGGGTTAGGGTGTAGGTTTTAGGGTTTAGAGTTAGGGTATTAGGGTTAGAGGGTTAGATGACTTAGGCTTTAAGTTAGGGTTTAGGGGTTAGGGGTTGGGGTTAAGGGTGTTAGTGTTTAGGGTTTTGGCATTTAGGATGTTAGGGTTAAATGTGTTAGGGCTAAGGGTGTTAGGGTTTCGCGTGTTAGGGTTTTAAGTGTTATGGTTTAGGGTTTAGGGTTGTGTTAGGGTTAGGCTTAGGCTCATTCTTAGGTTTAGGGCTAGGGATTTGAGGTTTAGTGTTTGGGGTTGGGTTTGGGGGTTGGGGTTAGAGGGTTAGGGTTAGCGGGTTAGAGTTAGAGGGTTAGGGTTTTGGGTTAGGGTTTCAGGTTAGCATCAGAGGGTTAGGGTTCGAGGGTTAGGGCTAGAGTAGTTAGGGTTAGGGTCGTTAGGGTTAGGGTTGTTAGGGTTAGGGTGGTTAGGGTTTAGGGTTAGGTGGTAGGGTTTAGGGCTTACGGTTAGGTTTTGGGTTTGGGCTTTGGGGCTTGAGGTTTGGGTTTAGGGTTTTGGGCTTAGAGTATAGGGTTTAGTGTGTATGGTTTTTGTGTGTAGTGTTTTGGGGTGTAGGTGTTTAGATTGTAGGGTTTAGGGTATATGGTTACGGTTTGGGTTAGGGCTAGAGTTCAGGGTCTTGGTGGTTAGGACCTAAGGGCTTAGGGTCTTAGGGGCTTTGGGGCTCAGGGCTTAGGGGCTAGAGTTAGAGGGCTAAGGCCAGAGGGCCAGAGGGCCAGGGTTATGGTTTGATTCCTGGCTGGCAATTTTTTTCCTTCAATATTTTATGTAAGTCATCCCATTGCCTTCTTGCCTCCATGATTTCTGCTGAGTAGTCCAAGTTTATTTTTATTTACTTTCCTTTGTTGGTGACTTCTTTTATCCCTAGCCTCTCTTAAAATTCTCTTTATATTTGATTTTGGCAAGTTTGATTGTTATATGTCTTGGTCACTTTCTTTTGAGATCTACCGTATGTGGAATTCGATGAGCATCTTTCATGATATCAGGGAAGTTTTCTGCCAACAAATCTTCAACAGTTCCCTCTGTATTTTCTGTTAGCCCTCCCTGTTCTGGTACTGCAATCACTCATAGTTATTTCTCTTGATAAAGTCCCACATGATTCTTTGGATTTCTTCATTTTTTAATTTCTTTTATCTGGTTTCTCTTCAAATATATTGGTCCCAAGTGTTTTATCTTCAATCTCAGTTATTCTGCCTTCCAGTTCTTCAATTGTGCTCTTCTTACTTTCTGTTGAGTTTTCTATCTCTGTAATTTTATTGTTTATCTTCTGAATCTCTGATTGCAGTCTCTGTATGGTTTCTTGCAGCCTATTAAATTTTTAATTATATTCTTGAGTAACCTTTTTAATTTCTTCGGCTGCTTTATCTGTGTGTTCCATGGCTTGTTCTGCATTTTGCCTCATTTCCTTCCTGATGTCTTTAAGAGTTCTGTATATTAATCTTTTGTATTCTGCATCTGGTAATTCCAGGATTGCACCTTCATCCAGAAGATTCCTTGAGTCTTTGTTCTGAGAGCTTGTTGAAGCAATCATGGGTCAGCTTTTTTTTTATTTCAATAATTTTTGTTGTGTTTTACGTGAAAGTTTACAAATCAAGCCAGTCTCTCACATGAAAACTTATACACAACTTCTTACATATTCCCAATTACTTTCCCCCCAATGGGAGAGCCCACTCCCTCCTTCCACTCTTTCTTTTTGTGACCGTTTTGCCAGTTTCTAAGCCCCTCTATCCACCCATCTCCCTTCCAGGCAGGAGATACCAACATTGTCTCAAGTGTCCACCCAAACCAAGTAGCTCATGCCTCACCAGCATCCCTCTCCAACCCATTGTCTAGTCCAATCCATGTCTGATGAACTGGCTTTGGGGATGGTTCCCGTAGTGGGTAAACGGAAGGTGTGGGGGCCATGATCACTAGAGTCCTTCCAGTCTCAGTCAGACCATTAAGTCTGGTCTTTTTATGAGAATTTGGGGTCTGCATCCCACTGTTCTCCTGCTCCCTCAAGGGATCTCTGTTATGTTCCCTGTCAGGGCAGTCATTGGTTGTGGCCCGGCACTATCTAGTTCTTCTGGTCTCAGGATGATGTAGTCTCTAGTTCATGTAGTCCTTTCTGTCTGTTGGTCTCGTTATTATCTTATGTTCTTGGTGTTCTGCATTCTCCCTTGATCCAGGTGGGTTGAGAATCATTGATGCATCTGAGATGGCCGCTTGTTAGCATTTAAGACCCGAGACGCCACATTTCAAAGTGGGATGCAGAATGTTTTCTTAGTAGATTTTATTATGCCAGTTGACTTAGATGTCCCCTGAAAACATGGTTCCCAAACATGTGCCCCTGCTTTGCTGACCTTGAAGCGTTCAGTTTATTTAGGAAACTGCTTTGGTTTAGTCCAGTTGTGCTGACCTCCACTGTGTTGAGTGTTGTCCTTCCATTCACCCATAGTAGTTCTTGTCTATCTCTTTAGTAAATACCCCTCTCCTACCCCCCTCCCTCCCCCCTCTCATAACAACAAAGGAATATGTTCTTCTCAGTTTAAACTATTTCTCAAGATCTTATAATAGTGGTCTTATACACTATTTGACCTTTTGCAACTAATTTCACTCAGCGTAATGCCTTCCAGGTTTCTCCATGTTATGAAGTATTTCACAGATTCGTCACTGTTCTTTATCGATGTGTAGTATTCCATTGTGTGAATATACCATAATTTATTTATCCATTCATCCATTGATGGGCACCTTGGTTGGTTCCATCTTTTTGCTGTTGTAAACAGTGCTGCAGTAAACATAGATGTGCATATATCTATTTGTGTAAAGGCTCTTATTTCTCTAGGATATATTCCGAGGAGTGGGATTGCTGGGTTGTATGGTAGTTCTATTTCTAGCTTTTTAAGGAAGCGCCAAATTGATTTCCAAAGTGGTTGTATACCATTTTACATTCCCACCAGCAGTGTATAAGTGTTCCAGTCTCTCCACAGCCTCTCCAACATTTATTATTTTCTGTGTTTTGGATTAATGCCCGCCTTGTTGGAGTGAGATGGAATCTCATTGTAGTTTTGATTTGCATTTCTCTAATGGCTAATGATTGAGAGCATTTCCTCATGTATCTGTTAGCTGCCTGAATGTCTTCTTTAGTGAAGTGCCTGTTCATATCCTTTGCCCATTTTTTAATTGGGTTGTTTGTCTTTTTGTGGTTGAGTTTTAGCAGAGTCATGTAGATTTTAGAGATCAGGTGCCGGGCGGAGATGTCTTAGCTGAAAACTTTTTCCCAGTCTGTAGGTGGTCTTTTTACTCTTTTGGTGAAGTCTTTAGATGAGCATAGGTGTTTGATTTTTAGGAGCTCCCAGTTATCTGGTTTCTCTTCGTCATTTTTAGTAATGTTTTGTATTCTGTTTATGCCATGTATTAGGTCTCCTAATGTTGTCCCTATTTTTTCTTCCATGATCTTTATCGTTTTAGATTTTATGTTTAGGTCTTTGATCCATTTGGAGTTAGTTTTTGTGCATGGTGTGTGGTATGGGTCCTGTTTCATTTTTTGCAGATGGATATACAGGTACGCCAGCACGTTTTGTTAAAAAGACTATCTTCTCCCCAATTAACTGACACTGGGCCTTTGTCAAATATCAGCTGCTCATATGTGGATGGATTTATATCTGGATTCTCAATTCTGTTCCATTGGTCTATGTGTCTGTTGTTGTACCAGTATCAGGCTGTTTTGACTACTGTGGCGGTATAATTGGTTCTAATATCAGGCAGAGTGAGTCCTCTCACTTTGTTCTTTTTTAGTAATGCTTTACTTATCCACGACTTTTTTCCCTTCCATATGAAGTTGGTGATTTGTTTCTCCATCTTTTTAAAAAATGTCATTGGAATTTGGGTCGGAAGTGCATTGTATCTATAGATGGCTTTTAGTAGAATGGACAATTTTACAATGTTGTCTTCCTATCCATGAGCAAGGTATGTTTTTCCAATTACGTAGGTTCCTTTTGTTTTTTTGCAGTAGTACCTTGTAGTTTTCTTGGTATAGCGGTTTTAGTTTTTGGTGAGGTTTATTCCTAAGTATTTTATCTTCTTGGGGGCTGCTCTGAATGGTATTCATTTGATGATTTCCTCTTCAATGTTCTTTTTGTTGATATAGAGGAATCAACTGATTTTGTACGTTTATACTGTAACCTGAAACTCTGCTGAACCCTTCTATTTTAATAATTTTCTTGAGGATTCCTTAGGATTTTCTGTGTATAAGATAATGTCGTTGGAAAATAGAAATAATTTTACTTTTTCCTTACCAATCTGGATGCCCTTTATTTCTTTGTCTAGCCCAGTTGCTCTGGCTAGGACCTCTAGCACAAGGTTGAATAAGAGCGGTGATAAAGGGGATTCTGGTCTGTTTCCCCTTCTCAAGGGAAATGCTTTCAGGCTCTCTCCATTTAGGATGATGTTGGGTATTGGCTTTGTACTAATACCCTTTATTATGTTGAGGAATTTTCCTTCTATTCCTATTTTGCTGAGAGTTTTTATCATGAGTGGGTGTTGGACTTTGTCAAATGCCTTTTCTGTATCAATTGATAAAATTATTTGGTTCTTGTCTTTTTTTATGTGGTGGATTACATTAATTGTTTTTCTAATATTGAACCAACCTTGCATACCTGGTATAAATCCCACTTGATAATGGTGGATTATTTTTTTGATACGTTGTTGAATTCTATTGGCTAGAATTTTGTTGAGGATTTTTGCATCTATGTTCATGAGGGATATAGGTCTGTAATTTTCTTTTTTTGTGTTGTCTTTAGCTGGTTTTGGTATCAGGGTTATGCTGGCTTCAGAGAAGGAGTTAGGTAGTATTCCGTCCTTTTCCATGCTTTGAAATACCTTCGGTAGTAGTGGTAAGTCTTCCCTGAAAGTTTGGTAGAACTTTGCACTGAAGCCGTCAGGTCCAGGGCTTTTTTTTGTTGGGAGTGTTTTGATTACCTTTTCAATCTCTTTTTTTGTTATCGGTCTATTTAGTTGTTCTACTTCAGTGTGTGTTAGTTTAGGTAGGCAGTGTGTTTCTAGGAATTCATCCATTTTTTCTAGGTTTTCAAATTTGTTAGAGTACAATTTTTTGTAGTAATTTGATATGATTGTTTTAATTTCAGTTGCATGTGTTGTGATATGGCCCATCCCATTTCTTATTCGGGTTATTGGTTTCTTTTCCTGTATTTCTTTAGTCAGTCTGGCCAGTGTTTTATCAATTTTGTTAATTTTTTTCAAAGAAGCAGTTTTTGGTCTTGTTAACTCTTTCAATTGTTTTTCTGTTCTCTAATTCATTTGATTTTGCTGTACTTTTTATTTTTTGCTTTCTTCTGGTGCCTGACAGTTTCTTTTGTTGCTTTCTTTCTCTTTGTTCAAGTTGTAGGAACGGTTCTTTCATTTTGGCTCTTCTTTAATATGTGTGCCTTTATTGATATAAATTGACCTCTGAGCACTGCTTTCACCGTGTCCCAAAGGTTTTCATAGGAAGCGTTTTCAGTCTCGTTGAATTCTGTGAATTTCTTTATTCCCTCCTTAAGGTCTTCCATAACCCAGTCTTTTTTGAGCAGGGTATTGTGCAGTTTCCAGGCATTTGATTTCTTTTCCCTGGTTTTTCTGTTATTGATTTTTACTTTTACGGTCTTTTGTTCAGAGAAGATGTTTTGTAATATTTCAGTGTTTTGCATTCTGCAAAGGCTTGTTTTATGACCTAATATGTGATCTATTCTAGAGAATGTTTCATGTGCACTAAAAAAAAAATTATACTTTGCAGCTGTTGGGTGGAGTGTTCTGTATAAGTCTATGAAGTGAAGTTGTTTAATTGTAACAATTAGATCTTCTGTGTCTCTATTGAGCTTCTGACTGCATTTCCTACCCTTCACCGAGAGTGTTGTGTTGAAGTCTCCTACCATAATTGTGGAGGTGTCTATCTCACTTTTTAATTCTGTTAACGTTTGTTTTATGAATGTTGCGGCTCTATCATTGGGTGCATAAATATTTAATACGGTTGTATCTTCCTGGTAAATTGTCCCTTTAATCATTACGTAGTGTCCTTCTTTATCCTTTGTGGTGGATTTAACTTTAAAGTCTGTTTTGTTGGAAATTAATATTGCCTCTCCTGCTCTTTTTTGATTGTTGTTTGCTTGATATATTTTTATCCGTCCTTTCAGTTTTAGTTTATTTGTGTCTCTAAGTCTAAGGTGTGTCTCTTTTATGCAGCATACAGACTGATCGTGTTTTTTTATCCAGTCTGCAACTTTCTGTTTCTTTATTGGTGAATTTAGTCCGTTTACATTAAGTGTAATTATAGATAAGTATGAGTTTAGTGCTGTCATTTTGTTGCCTGTTTTTGACAATTTCATTTTTCCATTTACTTTTTTGTGTTGAGTTTTCTTTGTAGAATGTGTGTTCCTCCCTTTTATAGTAGTTGAATTTATTTTGCTGAGTCGTTATGTTTATCTTGGTTTTTATTTTGAAGTATGGAATTGTTAGACCTCATTGTGGTTACCTTAATATTTACCCCAGTTTGACTAAGTAAAAATCTAACTTGTTTCACCCTATATCACCTTGGTTTCCTCTGCATATGTAAGATCTATGCCTCCTGTATTTAGTCCCTCTTTTTTGACTGTTGTAATCTTTTACATAATGACATCAATGATTCCCTGTTTTGAGTAATTTTTTTTTAATTAATCTTATTTTGTTTTTGTGATTTCCCTATCTGAGTTGATATTAGGATGTTTTGTTCTGTGACCTTGTATTGGTATCTGATATTATTGATTTTCTGACCAAAGAATTTCCTTTAGTAATTCTTGCAGTTTTGGTTTGGTTTTTGCAAATTCTCTAAGCTTGTGTTTATCTGTAAATATCTTAATTTCACCTTCATGTTTTAGAGTTTTGCTGGATGTATGATTCTTGGCTGACAGTTTTTCCTCTTTGAGTGCTCTATATATGTCATCCCATTGCCTTCTTGGCTGCATGGTTTCTGCCAAGTAGTGCAAACTTATTGATTCTCCTTTGTAGGTAACTTTTCGTTTATCCTTGGGTGCTTTTAAAATTTTCTCTTTATCTTTGGTTTTGGCAGGTTTGATGATATGTCTTGGTGATTTTCTTTTGGGATCTATCTTGTATGAGGCTCGAGGAGCATCTTGGGTAGATACCTTTTCATCTTTCACGATGCCAGGGAATTTTTCTGCCATCAGATCTTCCACTATTCTCTCTGTATTTTCTGTTACCCCTCCCTGTCTGGAACTCCAGTCACACGCAAATTATTCTTGATAGAGTCCCCCATGATTCTTAGGGTTTCTTCATAGTTTTAAATTCTATTATCTGATTTTTCTTCAACTATATTTGTGTCAGTTGTCTTATCTTCCAGCTCCCCCACTCTGCATTCCAGTTCCTCGAGTCTGCTCCTCTGACTTCCTATTGAGTTGTCTGATTCTGTGACTTTATTGTTAATCTTTTGGATTTCTGAATGCTATCTCTCTATGGATTCTTACAGCTTATTAATTTTTTCACTATGTTCTTGAATGATCTTTTGGATTTCTTCAACTGCTTTATCCGTGTATACCTTGTTTTTTTTGTAGATTGCCTTATTTCATTTGTGAGGTCATTCCTGATGTCTTGAAGCATTCTGTATACAATTTTTTTTTTATTCTACATTTGGCAATTCTAGGAATGTATCTACATCCGGGAATGATTTTGATTTGGGGGTTTGTAGAAGCAATCATGGTCTGCTTCTTCATGTGATTTGATGTCGACTGCTGTCTCTGAGCCATCTATAAGATTTTGTAATATTTTCTTTTGTATTTGCTCACTGAGTCTTGTTGTTTTGTTTTGTTACAATACACCCACATGGGCTACTAGATTGTGGTATCGTGATTGCTGTAGCTTTTGAATCACTTACGTCCTATTACCAGCTTGCCTGAGCTGTTACCAGGTATATAAGTGTAAGAGCCCATTCACTATTCTTGAATAGAATCAGCTCAGGTGTCCTGATAGCTGGTCACCTAGTGTGTGGTGTAGGCTCTCACCTATTATCTTAGAGGAGTAGTGGTGATGGTTTATGCACCAGTTTCTATGAGTGGCATGGGGTCACATTTCAAGGAGGGCAGGATGCTGACAGCCTTCCTTCAAGTGTCAGTGAGGTAGGTGTGGCTCTATTCTCTAGAGTGCTCTGGTGGGTGAGCTCTGCAGCTGTATCTTAGGCACCCAATACTTGGGTAGACGTCACTATTCTCAGACCCCTCTAGCAGGTGGCTAGGTGGTGTGGGTGGAGTTTCAGCCTTCTTTTCGCTGGTGTGGACCAGTGAGGGCTCTGTTTAATAGGTACAGAGGTATCTGACCTCCAAAACTTGCCTTTCCACTGCTGAGCTAAAACAATTATGGTCAGATCTCTATCAGAATTGCCTTTGCATTATAATAGCCACCTAGTTACCTGTAGGGTGAAAGCCAAAGACTATGGGTCTCTTAATGCCTGGATGGAGCTGATTCTGTATTGTTAATTGCAGTTTAGGGAAATCAGGGAAGGATTTTTTCTTTGATTGTTAAATGGTACTTTTCTCAGGCCAGGAGAATGGGTTAGAAAAGAAAGAAGAAAAAAAAATCGAGCAGTGCACTTCACTCTCTGGCACAGGGAATTCCAGTCTTAATGAAGCTGGCTGGGGCAATGAGGGGTGGAATCAGATATATAGAAGAGAGTAGCCTGGCAAAATATACAAAGTTACTTATGTTGTTTGGTGAGGACTGTTTTTTCTGAGATTCCAGAGCGTTGTGTAGCTTGCGTGTGCTGGCTGTATCCCTGCTGAGACTGTCCCAGAGGGTTAGGGTTGCGTCCATGCTCACACCATCTCAGGAAGCCACAATCAGCTCCCCCACACTTAGTCCAACACCCAGCACCAAGGTTTCCTTTCTGGGGCGCTGCACTCCAGGCTCCAAAACCAGTTGCTGCTTCCCCGTGGTTTTTCATTTCCCTGCCAGCCGCGTCTGTGTGGAGCCTGCGTGTGCTGCCTGGGTCCCCTCTGAGGTTGGTCCTGAGGTTTAGGCCTACATCCGTGCTTCTCTGTCTCAGTAAGCCACAATCAGTCCCACCACTCTGACACCAGGAAACTGGTAGGGCTTAAGGCTGTGGCGTGGGACACTGGCTCCGGAAGCGGTCGCTGCTGCAGTGTGGCTTTTCACTCCCCTGTCACTCAGGTCAACTCCTTAGTTCTGTGTTTGATGGTCAGGGTTTGTAGATTGTCCTTTATGTAATTAATTCACTTGTTTTTTCAAGTCTTTGTTTCAAGAGGGATAAGCGGAATCTTCTACCTAGTCAGCCATCTTGGTCCTGCCCCCGCGTCTGCCTCTTTATGTGATTTGATATTGACTGTTGTCTCTGAGCCATCTATAAGTTATTGTATTAGTTTATTTTATGCTTGCTTTTTGTATCCTAGCTTCTTCCTTTGTTTAGTTTTGGTATACCCAAATAAGCTGCTTGAGTGCGTTAGGTTGATTATTTTCACCTTTGAAGCTCTAATGTACTATCACCAGATGGCTAGCACTGTTACCAGGTATATGA
The DNA here is from genome assembly GCF_030014295.1 of Loxodonta africana. NCBI lineage: Eukaryota > Metazoa > Chordata > Mammalia > Proboscidea > Elephantidae > Loxodonta > Loxodonta africana. Next base: position 92,609 of record NW_026974930.1, on the reverse strand, counting down.
GCCTAGGAGTTCATTTACTTTTCTTGTATGGATTCAACTCAGGTGCCCAGGTAGTTGGTCATAAAGTGTGTGGTACGGGCTCTGTCCTACAGTCTTAGAGGGGCAGGGGTTATTGGTGTAGGCAGAAGTATCTGGCTGCAGTAGGGGGTCAGGCTCTGATCAAGGCAGGGGGCTGACAGCTGTGCTCTGAGTGTCTGTGAGGAAAGTGCATCCCTGTTCTGTAGAGCACACGGGTGGGTTCTGCAGAAGGGCGATGGGTACCCAATGCTTTTGGTTGTAAGTTCTGGGCGGTACTACTTACCCTTGGAGCCCTGTCACAGGTGGCCAGGTATTGTGGGTGGAGCCAGCAGTCCTTAGGCCCCTGATGTGGGTAGGTGAAGACCCTGTTTAATAGGCAAAGCAGTGTCAAACATCAAACACCCATCTTTCCACCGTTCAGCTGAAACCATTGCAGTCTGGCAACAAGGGCCTATTCTCCTGAAATGGGCCCACACAGGTCCATGCTGGGGTGAAAAATATTCAAAGCCCATGGACCGTTTGTGCCTGAACAAGAGCTACTTCTGTCCTGAGCTCCCCAGCTTAATTGAGCTGGCAGATTATCTTTCCCCCAGTTGTGAACTTACACCTTCTTCAAGGACAGAAGAATGGCTCAGAGTGCTACCGGGGCCTATCTCAGGCCCAGGGAAGTTGACAGCCACTGAAGCCGGCTTGGGGGCTGGGGGCGTAGTAAAATAAACACAAGTAATTAGCTTTTGCTGAGAGTGCCGTTCTTCTCTTGTTCTGGAGGTGTGAGTAGTCTGTGCAACTTGCTGTCTTTCCCTGAGTGAAGCGCCTGTGGAACGCCACTGCCAGCCCCACTGCAGTCGCTCCAGGGAACGGTGCCTGAGGGTTCCTGGCTGTTCAGGTCCAGTAACTCCTCTCCACTTCTGAATAGTCTCTCCCTCCCCCTGCCGTTGAGTCCATTTTCTAACTTTGCCTTTGATGTTCGGGGCTCCTAGCTTGTCATAAATATAATCGCTTCACTTGTTTTTTCGGGTCTTTTTTGTAAGAGGGATCACTGGCAGCATCTCCCTACTCTGCCATCTTGGCCTCGCCTCTCTAATATAATCAACAATTTTTTTTAAAAAAGAAAGAAAAGAGTGAAACCTGTAGAAACAACAAATAACAGAATGAGATCCACAGAAAAACTAGATATTTGAACTATCAGACAAAGACAGTGAAATAACTCTATTATGTTCAAAGAAATAAAGGCAAGACTTAGAAATTTGGCAAAAAACTAGAAACTACGAAAAAGATCAACTTAGAAAGTCAACTGAAAACTATAGCTGAAGTTAAAATCTTAATGTATGTATATAACAGCAGATTACAAATGCTGAAGAGAGATTTAGTGAACTGGAAGACATGTTGGAAGAAAATACAGGCATAGACAAAAGGAAAAATATATATAATATAAAAAGGAATAAGATACAGAGAATACAATGAGAATATCTAGCATAAAATACTTTAAGAAGGAAGAAAAAGAATGAGGCAGAAAAACTGAGATCATGGCTGAGAATTTTCCTCAAATGATTAAAGATATCAAGTCACGGATTCTAGAAGACTTACAAAACCCAAACCAAAAAAAAAAAAAAAAAAGAACAAAGCCACTGCTGTCAAGTTGATTCTGACTCAAAGCGACCCTATAGGACAGAGTAGAACTGCCCCGTAGAGTTTCCAAGGAGCGCCTGGTGGATTCGAACTGCTGACCTTTTTTTTGCTTAGCAGCCGTAACGCTTAATCCCTACGCCACCAGGGTTTCCTTATAAGACCCATGTAGGGTAAATACAAAGAAATTCATAGTAGGACTGCTGAAGCTAAAGACAAAAAACCCCACAAAAAGCAAATAATTGAACACTACTAAAAGATTATCTTTAAAGGACAAACAAAGAAACTGACCGATGACTTCTGTAGAGAAATAGTGAAAACCGTAAGACAATAAGATGGTATATTTAAATTATAGAGAGAAAATCCATGGCAACCCAGAACTCTATGCTGAGGAAAAACATCCTTCATGAACGAGCAAAGACCTTTTGTTTTCAGACAAACAAAACCTAGATAAGTTAACATCAGCATGCCCACATTAAAGAAAATTCCAAAGGTATTCTTCAAGCAGAAAGAAAATAGGGTGAAAGGCTTAAGATGCAAGAAGGAATGAAAGTTAATGAAATGGGTAAAAATAGAGGATTACTGACTGCATAACATAATAAGAATAGACTTTATTGGGTTTAAAATATGTAAGAAATTAAAATGTATGATAACGACAGCATTTTGACTTTTATGGCTGTATGGTCAGGAAACATGCTGTGTAATATTCTGATGTCTTGGATTCTGTTAATGCTTGCTTTGTGGCCTAATACGTGGTCTATTCTCAAGAATGCTCCATGAGCGTTAGAAAAGAAAGTTTACTTGACTACCGTTGGGTGAAGTGTTATGTTTAAGTCTATGAGATCAAGTTGGCTGATTGTGGTATTTAGGTCTTCCGTGTCTTTATTGAGCTTCTTTATGGATATCCTGTCTGTCATCAGAAGCGGTATGTTGAAGTCTTCGACTATTATTGTGGAGCTATTTCTCTTTTCAATGCTGTTTGAGTTTGTTTTATGTATTTTGGAGCCCTGTCATTGGGTATGTAAGTATTTATTATGATTTTGTCTTCCTGGTATATTGACCCTTTAATCATTATATAGTGTATTTCCTTTTCCTTTGTGGCGGATTTTACTTTAAAGCCTGTTTTATCAGAGATTAATATTGCCACTCTTATTTTTTATTGTTGTCTGCTTGATATATATATATATATATATATATTTCCATTCTTTGAGATTTAGTTTGTTTATGTCTGAGTCTATGGTGTGTCTCTTGCAGTCTGCATACAGACGGATCATGTTTTTTAATCCATTCTGCTACTCTCTGTCTCCTTATTGGTGCAATTAAACCATTTACATTTATCATAATTATTCATAGTTATGAGTTTAGTGCTGTCATTTTCGTCTTTTTTGTGAATGTCTTGTTGACATTTTCCTTATTCCACTTAATTTTCTCTGTTGAGTCGTTGTTCTTTGTGCATTTTCTTTTCATCCTCTTCATTTTTGTTGCCTTTGTATTTACTGCTAATTAATTTTTTCTGTGCTGAATCGTTTTTCTTTTTAGTCTTTCATCTTTTTCCTTGTTGTTGCTTTTGTATTTGCCGAAAATTTATGTTTTCCTTGTTTTAATGTGTAGGATTGTTAGTTTCCTTTGGGTTACCTTAACATTTACCTGTTTTTCTAAATTTAAACCAATCTTTTATTTCTTTATATCGTCTTGACTTCCTCTCCATATGAAAGATCTATGACTACATTATTTAGTCCCTCTTTTTTCTCTTAATGTTGTCATCTTTTACAGATCGATGTCTCTGTTTCTACATTTTCAGTGTTTTAGCTTTGATTTATTTGTGACATCCCTACGTGGGTTGATATCTGGTTGTTCTGTCCCGTGTTCTAGTCTTGGGTTGTTAGCTGATGTTATTGATTTTCTAACTGGAGAACTCCCTTTATTATTTCTTGTCATATTGGTTAGGTTTTTAAAAATTCCTTAAACTTCTGCTTGTCTGGAAATGTCCTAATTTCACCATCATATTTGAGAGACAGTTTTGCTGGATATATAATTCTTGGCAGGCAATTTTTTTTTTCCTTCAGGGCTTTGTATATGTCCTTCTTGCCTGCATGGTTTCTGCTGAGTAGTCCGAGCTTAGTCTTACTGACCCTTCTTTATAGGTGACTTTTTGTTTATCCCTAGCTACTCTTAAAATTCTCTTTTTATATTTGGTTTTGGCAAGCAAGATTATAATATGTCCTGGTGACTTTATCTTGGCATCTACCTTGGGTGGGGTTCAGTAAGCATCTTGGATAGATATCTTCTTATCTTTCACAAGATCAGCGAAGTTTTTAGCCAAGAAGTCTTCAACAATTCTCACTGTGTTTTCTGTTATCCCTCCACCCCCTGCCCCGATTCTAGTGTTCCAATCACTCTTGATAGAGTCCCACATAATTCTTAGAGTTTCTTCAATTTAAAAAAATTACTTTATCTGATTTTTCCTCAAATAAGTTGGTGTCAAGAGCTTTATCTTCAGTCTCACTAATTCTGACTTCCAGTGCCTCAATTCTGCTCCTCTCATTTTCTATTGGGTTGTCTAATTCTGAAATTTTATTGTTACTCTTTTGGATTTGCTTGCTGTCTTTCTATGGATTCTTGCAGCCTGTTACATTTGTCATTATACTCTTGTGTAACTTTCTTAAGTTCCTCTATTGTTTTATCTGTGTGTTCCTTGGCTTGTTCTTCGTTTTGCCTGATCTCCTCCTGGATCTCTTGAAGGGCTCGGTCTATTAATCTTTTAAATTCTACCTCCAGTAATTCCTGGAATTTTTTTTCATTTGGAAGTTTTCTTGATTTGTTGTTTTGGGAGCTTCCTGAATCCATCATGGTCTGCCTCTTTATGTTACTTGATGTTTACACTTGTCTCTGAGCCATCAATAAGTTATTATATTCATTTATTTTATGTTTGCTTACTGAGTCGGAACCTACTTGATGGCACTGGGTTTGGTTTTGTTGTTGTTGTTGTTGTATTGTGTCCTAGTTTCTTGTTTTATTTTAATATGCCCAAATAGGCTGCTTGGTTGAGCTAGTTTGATTATTGGCACCTTTGAAGCTCTTACATCCTGTCACCAGGTGATCAGAGCTGTTACTAGGTATGTGAGCCTAGGAGCCCTTTTACTTTTCTTGTATGGATTCAGCTCAGTTGTCCACGTAGTCGGTCACCAAGTGTGTGGTGTAGGCTCTCACCTACAGTCCTGCATAGACAGGGTTGATTGGTGTAGGTACAGGTGTCTGGCTACTATGGGGGGAATGACTGCCCCTGAGTGTCTGGGAGGAAAGCATGTCCCTGTTCCCTAGAGCACATAGGTGTGTGGGTTTTGCAGCCAGACCATGGGCACCCAATGCTGTTGGTTGTAAGGACTGGGATTCACCACTTATTCTTGGACTCCTGAATTGGGTGGCTAGGTGACGTGGGTGGAGCCACCAACCCTCAGGTCACTGATGTGGGTAGGTGAGGACCCTGTTTAATTGGCAGAACATTGTCAAATATCCCGAACCTGCCACTCCACTTTATAGCTGATACAGTTGAAAACAGGCTTCAGGTATATACCCTGTTGTAGTGTGCTAATGAGGGCCTACGCTGTTGAAATGGGCCCACACAGGTCTATGCAAGGGTGAAAGGCACTCAGAGTCTTTGGACCCCTTATGTCTGTGCCTTCCCTGAGTTCCTGGCTTAGGGAAGCTGGCAGATTATTTTTTGTTGTTTGTTCCTGCTCCAGGGCATGTGATAGTTCCTACTTCTGGCCCAGGGGACCCAGAAATAGCCAAAGCTGGTCTAAGACTAAAAACAGAGAGGGAGGAAACAGGTAAATGGGAGAGATGTTCTTCCCAAAGGGGATGATTTTTGATTTGTGTGGCATTTTAAATGCATGTACTTATCTTTTGCCAACTTAGCACTGCTTTTCACTGGTTCTGGAGGCTTGTGTAGACTTTCTACCACTCGGTCTCTTCTGATGTGAAAAACATGTCCCGAGCGTCACTGCTTGTGTCACCGCACATGCTATTCAATCCAGCCTGCAGGGTGCTGGTTTCTGCCGGGTCAGATCTGTCCACCTCTCACTGCTTCTGAACCATATCCCCCTCCCCCTGCCACTAAGTCCAATTCTGTAACTTCACCTTTGATGTTCAGGGCTCCTAGATTGTCATATATAATCGATTTTCTGAGAAAATGAAATAGGGATGAGGCAGTAGGCAGAACAAACCCGTTGGGTTGGAGTCGATTCTGATGCATAATGACCCTATAGGTCAGAGTAGAACTGCCTCATAGGGTTTTCAAGGAGCGGCTGTTGCATTTGAACTACTGGGCCAGAGTATATTTGGAGCACTGGTGGTGCAGTGGTTAAGAACTCAGCTGCTAACCAAAAGCTTGGCAGTTTGAATACATTAGCTGCACCATGGAAACCCTATGGGGGCAATTCTACTCTGTCCTATAGCGTTGCTATGTGCTGAAATCAATTCACCAGCAATGGGTTTGGTTTTTTGGTTTACACGCCTACATGAGTAAAATTTGTCTTGAATCTCTAAACTTAATTCTAATGTAAGAATGAAATTGTAGCACTTCTCCATAAAGGTTTATCTTAAGTCATCAGGATAAAAACCAAACCCACTGCCGTCGAGTCGATTCTGACTCAACCCGCCCCTATAGGACAGAGTAGAACTGCCCGATAGAGTTTCCAAGGAGTGCCTGGTGGATTTGAACTGCCGTCCTCTTGGTTAGCATTCGGAGCACTTACCCACTGTGCCACCAGGGTTTCTTCGTCAGGATAAGCCTGTGCTGGTTTATTGGGTACCTTCAGGAATTCTTCATCAGTTATATTCACATTAAGAAGGAAAAAAAATCAGAAGGAACTTCATACATCTTCACCCTTCATTTCATGCAAGATTCAGATGTGTCAGTGAGGATGGTTGTGTGAAATTGATCCCTGGCACTCAATACTTCTGGAGCATTTCTGTCATTTACTTGTTTCTTTTAATGCTTCTGCAACAATAAACTGCTTGATAATCAGTATTTGGCAGTATTTGTTTTATTGTGTTTTCAAAATATTCTCTTATGTAAATATCTTGTTAATAGCTGGTAGAGATCCATGCATGTCTATAAATTTACTTCTGAATCTTGGAGAATTGACTCGTCAAATGAAAATGATGCAATATATTATTATACATAACAAACATAAATATATGGGCTGTGTTTCCATTTCGTTGGCGACGTTTTAAGCTTCTGTTCTGGTATCTCCTTTTTGTGACTGGTCTTCAGCAATATTCTCTGTGGCACCTAGAATCTGAGTGTGTGATTCCAGGATTGCACTCGTTGCTATAGCGTGTGCTTCCCAGTGGGTGTTAGAAAGACATTTTAATGCTGATCATTTCCTATGAAGAGGTCATCGGTGAATACAGATGGCAAAAAATTTGTAAAATATCTGAATAGAAGAAAAAATCATTTTTTTGACAAAAATCCATTGTGATACATCCTACAAAATTAAGTGAATATGCAGCACCTTGGTATGAAAATGGCATATTCATTACATTCCAGAATTTTCTGTTGCACGCCTTTATAATGCAGTGACATTTCACAGCATTGTCATAGGATTGGTCTCTGCACTTAGAAAAATCAATTTTGCAAGCTTCGCCTAATTAGTGAAACACTTGGTTTGCAATGTCTTTGAGGGCTAATGCGATGTGCTCTCCTGACTCGCTTGGTGCATGTTACGCCTTCTTTCCCTCAAGTTTCTTCAGTTTGTAATGCAAATGTCTAGCCTGTGCCTTTTATGCCATTGTACCTTTGGAAGCAGATAACTTGTGTCCTAGATTTCACAGATGAAGAGGGATTTTTGAATTTTGGACTTGGACTTGATTTAAGACTTTTTCTATGCTTTATGATGGGATGAGGAAACCCTGGTGGCCTAGTGGTTAAGTGCTATGGCTGCTAACTGAAAGGTCGGCAGTACGAATCTGCCAGGCGCTCCTTGGAAGCTCTATGGGGAAGTTCTACTCTGTCCTATAGGGTCACTATGAGTCAGAATCAACTGGACGGCAGTGGATTTGGTTTTGGTTTGTGATGGGATGAATATGTTTTCCATTTTCAAGAATGTGATGGGGGGGCCAAAGGGTATAATGTCATGGATTGAATTATGTCCCCCCAAAATGTGTGTATCAACTTGGATAGGCCATGTGAGGTTGTCCTCCATTTTGTGATGGTAATTTTATGTTGAGAGGATTAGGGTGGGATTTTAACACCTCCCTGATCCGAGATATAGGGAGTTTCCCTAGGGTGTGGCCTGCACCACCTTTTATCTCTCAGGAGATGAAAGGAAAGAGAGTTGGGGACCTCATACTACCAAGAGCAGAGCATGTCCTTTGGACCCGGGGTCCCTGCGCCTGAGAAGCTCCTTGACCATGGGAAGATGGAGGACAAGGACCTTCTTCCAGAATCAACAGAGAGAGAAAGCCTTCCCCTGGAGCTGACGTCCTGAATTTGGACTTGTAACCTACTAGACTGTGAGAAAATAAATTTCTCTTTGTTAAAGCCATTCACTTATGGTATCTGTTGTGGCAGCACTAGATGACTAAGGCAGCGATGATTTTAGCTTCTGTTTTGGTGTTTCCTTTTTGTATCTGGTCTTCAGCAATATTCTGTGTGGCACCTAGAATTGTACTTGTTGCTATAGCATGTGCTTCCCAATGTGTATTAGACATTTTAATGCTCAATCATTGCCTGAATGTGTTTTAAGAACAGCTCAGCAGTCAGTAGAGGTGGCAAAAAATTTGTAAAGTAACTGAATATTAGAAAAAATATCAATTGCTTTTGGACAAAAAAAAATCTATTGTGATACATCCTACAAAATTAAGTGAATGTGCAGCACCTTGGTATGAAAATGGCATATTAATTTCATTCCAGAATTTTCTGTTGTATGCCTTTATAATGCAGTGATGTAATGGCAGCATTGTCATAGGATTGGTCTCTGCACTTAGAAAAATCAATTTTGCAAACTTCACATAATTAGTGAAACACTTGCTTTGCAATGTCTTTACCAGTATGATTTTTTAAGCTAGCAAATGTGATAAATCACCACACAGGTTTTCTATCTGTTGGAGATACGGATCTTTAAACAATACTTAGCTGGCCTGTATGAGAAGGCTCAGAAGTGGAATCCACAGACAAAATAAAATATCGAGCTATACTTATTTCACTGACAGTAGTTGATTGAACTTCATCACTTATCAAGATTATAAATTTTTTACACATTATTTTAGAATTATAGGATGGATTGCCCTTTCCTGTGTTACCATATTTTGAGATGTGACTTGCTAAAAATAGATCAAATGAGCAACAAGTTGAAGCCAACTTTAAAATTTTCCATTTCGTGGGGACCCAAAGACTTCATTTCTTTTTCACGAAGATAGTCCACATTCAGTGATTGTTAGGACAACAAAGACACATTACAAAATGGCTTTTCAATACTGATGTTCATTAATTTGTGATTCCAGTTCATAAATTAAGCCAGAACAATGTGTTTGGTTTAAATATGATAACATAATCTCTGTGAATTGAACTATTTTCATGTTTACCGATCCTATTCAATTTGCACCAATTGCTAAATTCATCTGTAACAATTCGAGAATTAAATGAGGATGACGGGTTTGTTTGTTTGGTTAGTAGGTTTGCAAACAAAACAATACACAGAGCTGACTGATGGAGATTGCAGTAGCCACTCCCTCTTATAATTTTCATCATTAACTTTGCACTCTAGAAAAAATTCTGGCTACAGAACTTTGTTTACCGTCCAGGAATTTTCAACACAAATTTACAAGTGGACAACTGTGATGTTGACAATCACTTGGGCCTCTTTTGATCCAGTAATTTACTTCATTGGAAGAAAATTATTCCACAAGGCAGGATCTGCACTTCTGTTATTTATGGGCTCTGCAGATGTGACAATTTAATATTCTTAGTTTCACTTTCTAGATCATTACTAATTTCTTTTTTTTTTACTACAGCAAGAAATAGTTGCAGAATTTGGAACAAATTCTGTTATATTTGTATTGCCATCGTTAATTTCAGCACTAGTGGTACTAGTAAGATGATTCCCACCCATTAAGCACGTACCTTTAATGCAAGAAGTCTCTGCTGATTTATTACATTCTAAAAACGAATTTTGGAATAGTCTTTAGGGATTCACAGATCATTTTCTTTTTATCTTCTGCAGGCTTCCATTTTTGTACGGCACTTAGTTATTGCCGTTTCATTTTGCCTGGATTGAAAATTAATGTCACTTTTTAAATTTGATTCTGCCATAACAATAAATTTGAATAATAGAAAATAAATTTATAAAACCGGAAGTTTATAAAATAAAATTTACTTTAGAATTTAGACATAAACACAAAAAATTTATATTTGAAAATTAAATAACTCATTGCTGTGGATTAAATTTTAACTAACAGTGACCCTATTGGACAGAATAGAACTGCACAGTAGGGTTTCTAAGGAGAGGCTGGTTGAAACCTTTTAGTTTCAGCCAAGCTCTTAACCACTGTTCCACCAGGGCTACATTTGAAAATTAGTAAGTAAAAACGTTAATTTGGACCATGAGATTTTGTTCTTCAGGTCTTAGATAGTCCAAAGAAATAGTACATGATATCCTTCTCCATGGACTAATTCCTTCTGAAAACAGGTCCAAAGTATGTAGGATGTAGTCTAGCCATCTTTGCTTCTAGGCTAGGGTACATTCTGGTTATACTTCTTTCAGGATAGATTTTTTCGTTCTTTTGGCAGTTCATGGTATATTCAGAATTCTTCACCAACACAATTAAAAGGCATCAATTCTTCTACAGTCTTCCTTATTCATCAGCCAGCTTTCCCACACATACGAGGCCACTGAAAACACTGTGGCTTGGATCAGTTGCATCTTAGTTTTCAAGGTGATGTCTTTGCTTTTCAGCACTTTGGAGGTCTTTTGGGCCGATTTGCCTGATGCCAGTGCATCTTTTGATTTCTTAACTGCTGTTTCCATGGGTGTCGATTGTGGATCCAAATAAAATGAAATCCTTGACAACTTCAGTCTTTTCTCCGTTGATCATGATGTTGCTCATTGGCCCAGTTGTGAGGATTTTTGTTTTCTTTATGTTGAGGTGCAATCTCTACTGAAGGCCGCGGTCTTTGATCTTCATCAGTAAGTGCTTCAAGCCCTCTTATCTTTTAGCAAGCAGGGTTGTGTCATCTGCAAAATGCAGGTTGTTAATGATTCCTCCTCCAATCCTGATGTCGTGTTCTTGGTAAAGTCCAGCTTCTCAGATTATTTGCAGATTAAATAAGTATTGTAAAAGAATACAACCCTGACACACACCTTTCCTGACTTTAAACCACGCAGTATCACCTTTTTCTGTTTGAACGTCTACCTCTTGATCAGGTTCCTCATCAGCACAATTAAGTGTTCTGGGATTCCCACTCTTCGCAATGTTATCCATAATTTGTTATTACCCAAGCAGTCAAATGCCTTTGCATAGTCAATAAAACACAGGTTTAAACATCTTTCTGGTATTCCCTGCTTTTGGCCAGAATCAATATGACATCAGCTGTGATATCCCTCCTTCCATGTCCTCTTCTGAATCCTGCTTAAATTTCTGGCAGTTCCCTGTCAATGTACTGCTGCAGCTGCTTTTGCATGATTTTTAGCAGAATATTACTTGCATGTGATATTAATGATGTTGTTTGATAATTTCCACATTTGGTTGGATCACCTTTCTTAGGAATCGGCGTAAATATGGATCCTTTCCAGTTCGTAGGCCAGGTAGCTGTATTCCAAATTTCTTGGGATTAGACAAGTGAGCGATTCCAGTGCTGCATCCATTTGGTGAAACATCTCAGTTGGTATTCCATCAATTCTCGGAGGCTTTTTTTTCTCACCAATTCCTTCAGTGCAGCATGGACTTCTTCCTTCAGTACCATCGGTTTCTGATCATATGCTACTTCCTGAAATGGTTGAAGGTCGACCAATTCTTTTTGGCATAGTGACTGTGGGTATTACTTTCATCTTCTTTTGATGCTTCCTGCGTCATTTAATATTATACCCGTAGAATCCTTCAGTATTGCAACTCAAGGGTTGAATTTTTTCTTCAGTTCTTTCAGCTTGAGAAATGCTGAGTGTGTTCTTCCGTTTTGGTTATCCATCTCCAGATCTTTACACATGTCATTATAATACTTTTTCTTCTCAAGCCACCCTTTGAAATCTTCTGTTCAGCTCTATTACTTCGTCATTTCTTCCTTTCCCTTTAGCTACTCGACATTCAAGAGCAACGTTCAGAGTCTCTTCCGACATCCATTGTGGTCTTTTCTTTCTTTCCTGTCTTTTAAAGGACCTCTTGCTTTCTTCATGTGTGATGTCCTTGATGTCATTCCACAACTCACCTGGTCTTCAGTCATTAGTGTTTACCACATAAAATGTATTCTTGAGGTGGTCTCTAAATACAGGTGAGATATACTCAAGGTCATACTTTGGCCCTTTTTGACTTATTCTACTTTTCTTCCGTTTCAACTTGAACTCCCATATGAGCAATTGACAGTCTGTTTCACAATCGATCCCTGGCCTTGTTCTGACTGATGATATGAGTTTTCCCATCTTCTCTTTCCACAGATGTAGTCAGTTTGATTCCTGTGTGTTCCAACTGGTAAAGTCTACGTGTATAGCTGCCGTTTATGTTGTTGAAAAAAAATATTTGCAGTGGATGAGTCACTGGTCTTGCAAACTTCTTTCATGAGATTTCTGGCATCATTTCTATCAGCAATGCTGTATTTTTCGACTACTTTTCCTTCTTTGTTTCCAACTTTAACATTCTAATGACCAGTAATTATCAATGCATCTTGATTGCACGTTTGATCAATCTCAGGCTGCAGAAGTTGTTTAAAATCTTCAATTTCTTTGTCTTTGGCATTGGTGGTTGGTGCATAAATTTGAATAGTCATATAAACTGGTCTTCCTTGTAAGTGTATGGATATTAGCTATCAGTGACAACATTGTACTTCAGGCTAGATCTTGAAATGTTCTCTTTGATGATTAATGTAACGTCATTCTTTTGACTCTGGTGGAATATCCGTGTTTGTAAGACTGCTCACAGACTGTTTCACCAGAGAGTTTTCCGGTACTGCAATATCTACCACTAATCTCTGTGATCCCTGTGAATTGGCAAAATAAGAATAGTGCTATAGATTTCTTCCAAATACAGAAAACATAATTATGAAAATGTTCTTGCCATTGATTATGTTCTTTACCAATCCGTTCCGATGGGATTTTTGATACTTCACTCGAAAAATGAGTCCAAGGTACTGTGATGTGATTGTTTACTTTGTGTGGCCTTTCTAGCCATGGTCTTATAACATCCACCCTGGTGCTTGGGCAGGACTGTGTGATAGGGTAGTTGTGGCTCACCAAGGGGATTGTTTAGTTTTCCCTTCAAAGAGAACCAGTTCCAGAGCAAAGAGGAGGATTCAACTCCCATCAAGGAAGAACAGCCAGGAGCTGAGCATATATTATAGACCTGAGATCCCTGCACTGAGAAGCTCCTAGAAGCAGGAGACTGAGATAGAGAGAGGAAGCTGTAACCCTGAAGACAGTAAGATGCCATGGCAGAAGAGACCAAGCAACAGGCACCCGGCTATAGGAAATGCTGGCCCATGGAGAAGGAAAGCTGAGTGCCTTTGGAGAGAGGCCCAAGGCCAGGCAGAGGCACGCCTATGAGCACAGGAGGGAAGAGGCTGTCCTAATAGAAGAAATGTATTCTGAGTATCTTTGAGCCTGAGTTATAACTGTTACTTCCCTAATAAACCCCATAATCATGAATATGGACTGTGAGCTCTGTGTGGCCGTTGCAATGAATTATTGAACCCAGCAGAGAAGTAGGGAGTGCTGTGTGAGGGACAGTTGGTGTCAGAGTTAGTGAAGATGGTGGAGAGAGGATAGTTTTTTCACCAATGCCTTCAATGCAGCTTCGATTTCTTCCTTTTATACCATCAGTTCTTGATCTTATGCTACCTGTTGAAATGGTTGAAAATTATCCAGTTCTACTGCAGTACTATATTAATATCAGACAAATTATACTTCAGAAAAAGGAGTATTATTGGGAATAGGTAGGGACATAACATAATAGAGGTTCACTTCTCCAAAAAGATACAACCATCCTAAATGTGTACATATTTAACAACAGGGCTCCAAAATACAAAAACTAATAAATCTGAAAGGGGAAATGGACAAATACGCATTTGTAATTGGTATCAGTACTTTTCTATCAATAATTAATAGAGCCCTGCTAGTCGAAGTCCAAAGCATCTGTATGAACCACTTATGGATGTCTATGTGTGTGTGTATGTATATAGTATAAAGACAAGTAATACAGAAATAAACATAGAGTCCTTGGGAGGTGCAAACGGTTAATGCATTCAGCTGCTAACCAAAATGTTGAAGGTTTGAGTCCACCCAGAGGCACTTCGGAAGAAAGGCTTGGCGATCTACTTTTGAAAAATTAGCCGTTGAACTGACACACTTGTGTGTCACTACTACTCTGACACACATGGGGCGAGGGGTCACCCTGAGTCAGATCAGCTTGATAGCAATTGAATGATTTTTTTATTCATTCTGCCAGTGTTTGTCTTTTAATTGGTATCTTAGGCTGGGTTCTCTAGAGAAGCAAAACCAGTGATATATATATATGTATGTATTTATATATAAATAGATTTATATCAAGGAAATGGCTCCCGAGGCTGTAGAGGCTGGTAAGTCTCAAGTCCATGGGTCAGCCTGGTGGCTTCTCCTGACTCACATAGATGCAGGGACTGCAGAACTCAAGATCTGCAGGTCATACAACAGGTCTGTGGCTCACAGGCTGCAAAGGCTGACAAATCTCAAGATCGGCAGGTAAGCTGGCAGGCCGCGGCTCACAGACTGCGGAGGCTGATGAATCCCCAAATTGGAAGGTAAGCTGAGAGTTCAAGTCCCAAAAACTTGAGATCAGATGAAGAGAAGCCAGCTGCAGGATTCAGAGTGAGCAAAAGCTCAAGAGCCTTGCCAGAAAGTCCACCTATATTGGATGCAGTCCACACCCCTGAGGAAACTCCCTTACATCTGATTGGCTACTCACAGCAGATCCCATCATGGAGGTAATCACATTATATCACATCTCATCATGGAAGTGATTGCATCGTTTTACGACTGCTAAACTACATCATAACTGCCAAAGCACTGAGAATCATGGTCCAACAAAGTTAACACACAACTTTAATGATCCCAATTGTGAATTTAATCTATTTATATTTAAAGCAATTCATGATAAGGAAGGACTTATATCTTCTACTTTGTAATAGTAGGTCATATACGTATTTTGTTTCTCATTTTCTTCACTATTGTCCACTTTTGTGTTTGACTGATTTTTTTTCAAGTGTACAATTTTGATCCTCTCCTTGTTTCCTTTCCTTATATTTTTTAACTTCTTAGTGGTGAGCATGAGGATTACAATTAATATCTTATATTTATAACAATCTTCTTTTAATTAATACAAATTTAGCCTCAACAGTATACAAAATTCTGCTTTTATTCAGCTCAGTTACCTCCCCTACTTACGTTGCTGGTACAAAAATTGCATCTTTATACATTGTGTGTCCATTAAGAGAGATGTGTAAGTATTTTTATGCATTCGTGCTTTAAATCATATATGAAAAAAAGAGAGGCATGATATAAAAATATTACTGACTTTGTTTTATCTAAGTAGTTACCTTTACGGAGTCTTTGTTTCTTTTTATGGCTTCCAGTTACTGTCTAGTGCCCTTCCATGCCAGCCAGAATGATTCCCTGTAGCATTTCTCATAAGGCAGTTCTGCTGCTAACACACTCCCTCAGGTTTTGTGTATCTGGGCATGTCTTAATTTCCCCTTTATTTTTGAAAGATAGTTTTGCTAGATACTGACATGTTGGTTCATAGTTTTGTTTCTGTATTTTTTTTCCAGTATCTTAAATACATCATCCCACTATTTTCTCATCTCAATGGTGTCTGATGAAAAATCAACAGTTAAACTTGTTGAGACTCTCTTCTTGTACATTAGGGGTCACTTATCTCTTGCTACTTTCAAGTTTCTGTCTTCGTCTTTTGACATTTTGATTATGTCTCTCTGTGGATATCTATGTATTTATTGTCCTTTGAGTTTATTGAGCTTCTTGGATATCTAGATGACATTTGGGAGACTTCCAGTCATTACGTTTTCAAATATTCTTTCTGTCCTTTCATCTTTCTTTCCTTTCTGGGACTCCTTAATGAGTATATTGGTATGCTTGATGTTGTCCCGCAGGTCCCTTAGGCTCTGTTCATTTTCTTCATTCTTTTTCCTTTACGCTCCTCAGTTAGAACAATTTCAGTTGTGCTTTTTCAAGTTTACATTTTCCTGCTTTCTTGCTCAAATCTGCTGTTGAGCTCCTCTAATGAAAATTTTATTTCAGCTATTCTACTTTTCAGCTCTATAATTTCTATTTGGTTCTTTTGTATAATATTTCTTTATTAATATTTTCTACTTGTTCATACATTCTTCTCTTGGTTTCCTTTTTTTTTTGGTCTATGGTTTCTTTAGCTCTTTGAGGAAATTTAAGACAATTGGTTTAAAATCTTTGTCTAGTAATCCCAATATCTGTGTTTCCTTAGGGATGCTTTCTGTTCATTCTCTTCTTTCTTTCTTCTTAACAAATGAACCATCCTTTTCTTTTTCCTTTTATGACTTAAAATAGTGTGTTGAAAACTGGATATCTTAAATATTATAATGTAACTCTGGAAATCAGATTCCCTCCAGTCATTAGGGTTTGCTTTTTTTTTTTTAATTGTTGAGGGCCAGTCATCCATTTGCTTAGTGATGTTTCCAAACTAGTTCTGCAAAGATTGTATGTCTTCTCATGTGTGGACACTGAAGTTCTGTTCTGTTATGACAGCAGTCAGTTCATGACCTGACAGTGATTTCTTTAAATGCTTGTAGCCAAAAAGAAAAAGTAACATTATCCCAGTCTTTGCAGATTGGCTCTGAACTGGGGTGTTCTTTCAGTGCTAAGCAAGAGCGCCTAAAACTCTGCCTTAGCCTTCACTTCCTGCCCCCGTGGAGCCCAAAGATCAGCCAGAGGTGCAAGCCTAAAGCTTTGTCAGGATCTTTATGAGCATGTCTTCATCCTTAGGCAAGAATATTGCACTTCAGATTCCTCAGTATATGTGGTAGCCCTTCAAAGCCCTTAAACCACCAACCATTGTCCTCTCAGCCCCCTTTTTTCCAAGCTTTTGGATGTCTCTGCTGTTTTCTCTGTCCTTCATCCTTTGACCCTGGATGTAGGTTCAATTCTTATACCTTCGTACTGCTCAGTTTCCATCACATCATACATTTTTTCTTATGTGCTGTTGAGTCAGTTCTGACTCATAGTGACTATAGGATGGAGTAGAACTTCTCCAAAGGGTTTCTAAGGCTGTAATCTTTATGGAAGGAAACTGTCATATCTTTCTCCTGTGGAATAGTTGGTGGATAAATCAAAAGGTTTAACAGCTGAGTGCTTAACCACTGCACTACTGGGGCTCCTTTTGACATCATGCATCATAATAGATTTTTAACACACCCCTCAGAAACATAGAAGTCCATAAATTGTCAAGGATACAGAAGATTTAACATGTATAAAAATACCAAATTGATATATGTGTATGTGTGTGCATTATCTAACCACTAAAGAATATACATTCATCTCATGCACATACATAGTGTTTATAAAAATTAACTGTATACTGTGTTATAAAGCAAGTCTCAACAAATTTCAAGAGTCTGCAATAATATAGAGGATACTGTGTAAGTACAGCATAATTTAAAAAAAAAAACCATCTTAGAAAAAGAAAATACAAAATCTCCATGTGCTTGGATATTTTAAAATACTAGGCATTAAAAAAGACATCATAATGAAAATTAGAATATATTTTGAAGTGAACAATTATGAACATAGTACATATAAAAATTGGTGCAGTACAGACAATATAATATAGGAAACTTATAGCCTTAAAAATATAATTGGAAAGAACAAATTTTGAAAAATAAGTGAGTTAAACATCCATTCAAAATGTTGGGAAAAAAACAGAAACAAACATTCATAGGAATTTTTGTTTCTATTAATGATTGGATACATGCAACAGATGATCAACGAAGACTAAAGTTAATTCTTAGAAAATGCTAGTAAAATTGACAAACTTTAGGCAAGATTGATCAAGTGAAAAAGAATGAAGGTATAAATAACGAATATCAGGAATTAGAAAGAAAATGACTGCAGATCTTGCAGAACTTAAAGATAATATGAGAATGTTATGAACCATATTAGCTAATAAATTTGCAAATTTAGGTAAAGTAGGCAAAAGTATCATACCATGTAAGTTAATAACAACGATTCAAGAAGAAACAGGAAGCAAAAGTAATTCCACAATTGTTAATAGAATTGAATTGGAGCTCAAACTATTCTCAAAAAGAAAACTTCATGTCAGATGGCTTTTCCTGCAAATTCTGCCAAATATTCAAGAAATACTTCACAAATTCTTCAATATAAAATGAAATATATACCCAAACTCATTTTATAAAGCTTGTAGAATGAATATTGATACCAAAACCTGACAAGAGCAGCACAAGATGGGAAAATTACAGGCCAATGTCACTGATGAACATAGATGCAAAATATAAAAAGAAATAGGCAAAACAAATCCAGCAATACTCTAAAGAAGAATATATTATGACCAAGTTGGGTCTATCCCAAGAATTCAAGGTTAGTTTAACATTCAAAAATGAATCAGTACAATTTGCCATATGTACAGGAAAAATAAATGTGGTTATACTAATAGGTGTAATAAAATAAGTATTTGATAACCTCCAGCATCCACTCATGTTTTTTAAAAGAACATCTAGCATGCCATGAGACCAGAAGAACCAGAAGGTTCCCAGCTACTGTCGCTGAACATTTTGATCAAAGAGTCCATAGCAAAGCCCTGATCAAAAGGGGGAAAATGCAGAACAGAATTTCAAATTCTCATGAACCCTAGACTTTTTGGAGCCATTGAGGGTGAATGAACTCCTGAAACTATTGCCGTGAGATAATCTTTAAACATTACACCAAAAGCCTTCCCTTGAATCATCTTAAAACTGAAGTATAAAAAAGAAAACACCATACTGTTGCCATTGAGTTGATTCCGATTCAGAGACCCTGTAGGACAGAATAGCACTGCCCCATAGAGTTTCCAAGGTGCAGGTGGTGGATTCAAACTGCTCTTCTTTTGCTTGGCTACCGTATCACTTAACCACTGTGCCACGAGGGCTCCAGAACATTAGCTACTTAACTAATAAAAATGGTCTACCTTGAGCATATGCTCTTTTAAGAACTGTCTATATGGCATCAGATTGCCAACAGCTACTGAAAAGATTAGATAGGAACCTTAAGGAGCAGTGGGTTTATGCTAATGACAGAGGAACTACTCAGAAAAGGAGGGTAAGAATGGTTGCACAACTTGAATGTAACCGATGTCGTTAAATTGTACAGGTAGAAACTGTTGAGTTGGTGTATGTTTTGCTGCATATATTCTCAACCACAAAAAATACATTTACAGGTAATAATTAACAAAAAATGTCAAGGAGAGCTAAATATTTTGAAAATAAGACAGAGTTGCATGTGAGGGAATGAGTGGGGTGAGCTGTTTTAGATTAATAGTTAGTAAAGGCTTATGGGATCAGGATATTTGAGGAGATAACTGACCTATATCAAAGGAGAGAATAGCTGTATGAAGTTCTGGAGGGAGGATATTGCCAATAAAGGAAAGAGTTGTTTCTGAGGCCCTTAAATAACCAAGTGTTCTGGCATGTTTTGAGGAAGCTCAGGAAATAAGTCATGGCTAGTGTGGAGTGAACCGAGGGAAGACTGTTAGGAAATGAGGTTAGTATGGTGGGCAAGCCCCGCATCATGAAAGACCATGGGAAGGATTTGGGAATTTTTCCTAATTGCCATGAGAAGCCACTGAGGTGATGCTGTTATGTAGACTGTAAGAGGGAAGATCGGTGGCACGGAGTCCAGTTTTCACCAAGAGATGATGGTGGCTGTAAGGTGAAGGTAGTGAGAAGTGGATAGAGTCAGGATTTATTTTAAGGTAGCGCCAAGAGTCCAGAATATGTGTCAATGGATTGGATGCAAGATTTGAATAAAGGAGAGAAATCAAGGATGATTTCTAGGTTTTTGTCCTGAACAATCCAGAGGATAGTGAGAACATTTGCTGAGATAAGGAAGACTGGGAGGTAGATAAGACACTTGGACGAAGAATTTTATTTGAACCACATTAAGTTTGAGATGCCTAGTAGACATTCAAGGGGAGATGTGAGGTCAGCCATTGGTGAAGGAACAGGGCAGAGTATGTAAATGAGGGTATCCTAGGGCTCAGGTGGAATTGACTGCCATGAATTGGCTCAGATAACCTAGACAGTGAGAAGTGATGAGTGATGTTACTTAAACAGGGCATGGAAATCAATGAAAAAGGTGTGGGAGTGGCAGGGAGGCTAAGGTAGAGAAGTTTCTCTCTTCCTAAACCTGATTGGCTGGATTTGAAGACATCATGAGTTCCTGTATGAGAAATATCCAGCAAATTACCAATTGATTTAATAAATTGATAACAAAGTCTACCTTTCAGCCAAAGATTGAAAAACAAACAAACCAATTGCCATCCAGTGAATTCTGACTCTTAGCAACCCTATAGGACGGAGTAGAACTATACCCCATACGGTTTCTAAGGAGCAGCTGTTGGATTCAAACAGCAGACCTTTTGGTTAGCAGCTGAGCTCTTAACCACTGCACCACCAAGCTCAAACCAAGAATAACACACGTGAGGAACTTACTCCTTAGTTCAATCAAGTATGTAGAAATTCAAATTTGTAATTTTGGAGATTCCCCCTCTTTTTTTTCAAAGTGGGGGGCATTGAGATGCAGGATTTTCCTATGCCCACCATCCTAAGGGATTTAATTGACCCATAGTTGAGACATTGTAAACATCTCAAGAAATTATTACCTTTGAGAAACTTGAGGGTGAGTAGGCATATCACCTGGCTCCTCTTAAACTCCTTTTAAAAACCTGACTTGAAGACTCACCTGCCTTTTTGAATAAGTGCCAGCTTGAATAGGCAGGGTTCAGGGAATTGCCAACCAAAGGTATGGTTTCTCCAGAGGCCTCCAAGGGGTGTAAAAGAAGAGCGGAGCCAGACCCCGTGCTTGGGACACACCCTTGGTAGGAAATATTTGAGTGTGTGTGTGGTGAGGGGAGCACTCGGTGTGGGAGAGTGGGGTGGGTGGGTAATAGGGAAATGCCTGTTTTTTTTTTTTCTGGTTTTAAGAAACAGTTTTTTACTTTTTTTTTTTTTTTAATTACAACGAACAGTTCAGTGGAGACATGTTCCTTATCTGCAGGGGCTAGTGGAATTGCTGATAGCTGAGAATGTAGCCTGCTCCCCAAGTGCGAGTTGGCATTTTAGAGAGAAATCTTGATGTTTGGAGCACTGACTGGCCCTGCCTTTTCTAAATAATTAAGGGTGGTGGGGTGGTGGTGAGAGAAAGAGGATGGTCTGTGAACACTGACCCTGGAAAATTAACTCCCAAGTGTGTGGGTTGTGGATAGCAGGAAAAGAACATCACCCGCAAATGACAGCAGTGCCTTTATTTATTTATTTATTTATTTATGCTTCTTTTTAGTTCTGAGTTGTTTTTAAGCCACAAATTAATGGGGCCACCATGAGTTTTCAGAGAATGAGTTTTACAAAAATCTAAGTGTTTTAAATATTGCAAGGATTTACTTATATATGCTGTATATGAGAAAAGTCCTTACAGTTACAGGGAGGAGAAAGAAAGTATATTCAGGAATTAAATTTTCACAGTTCTCTGAATTCTTATATTTCTCTTGTTGTCCATTTTTCTTTTTTTGTCCTTCATCCACCCCTTCCACCTTTACCCACTGTCTTCATCATCTAGTGCTGCCGTAACAGAAATACCATGAGTGGATGGCTTTAACCGAGAGAAATTTAATACCTCACATTAAAGTAGGCTAATAGTCCAAGGCATCAGCTCTAAGGGAAAGTTTTCTCTCTCTTTCGGCTCTGGAAGAAGGTCCTTGTCCTTATCCTTCCCATGGTCAAGGAGCTTCTCAGGTGCAGGGACCCTGGGTCCAGAGGACATGCTCTGCTCCTGGTGCTGCTTTCTTGATAGTCTGAGGACCCCAACTCTCCGCTTGCTTCCCTTTCCTTTTACCTCTTGCGAGATAAAAGGTGGTGCCGGCCACACCTCAGGGAAAGGTGACCTGAGTGAGGGTGGTGTTACAATCCCACCCTAATCCTCTTACAGTAAAATTACAATCACAAAATGAAGGACAACTAGGCAATAGTGGGAATCATGGCCTAACCAAGTTGAAACACACGTTTTTTAGGGTCATAATTTAATCCAAACCAAATCAAACTTGTCACCATCAAGTTGATTCCAACCCGTACAGACCCTAGTTGATATTAACTCATAGAGACCCTATAGCATAGAGTAGAACTACCTCATAGAGTTTCCAAGGACTAGTTGGTGCATTCGAACTGCTGACCTTTTGGTTAGCAGCTGAGCTCTTAACCACTATGCCACCAGGCCTCCTCTTGATCCACAGTCCACCCTAATTCACCACTGTGTTAGAAAAAGGTGTTGCTATTCTGAAATAAGAACTTTTTACTATACTTTTGTGTTCGTGGTTGCTTTGGGTATGTCTTTAAGCACTGAACAGTTAACTCATACCCATTAAAAACCCATTGCCACTGAGTCTATTCCAACTCATAGCGGCCCAATAGGGCAGAGCAGAACTGTGCCATAGACTTTCCAAGGAGCGCCTGGTGGATTTGAACTGATGACCTTTTGGTTAGCAGCCATAGCTCTTAAACAGTACACCACCAGTGTGGGAGGGGTTTAATTGATAACATGATGTCTGGGCTCCAAGGGAGATGGAATGGATGTGCAGGAGAAGGGCATGCAGAGTCAGCCTGTATAGTCCCCTGAACTCTGTTCAAGATCATAACACACCTCAGTAATCACTTGAATCTAAACATACAACTTTAACAGTTGATGTAAATGACTTTACACATGAATTTTGGAATGCAACTATTTCTCAATGGAAGTTTCTTCAACTAAGCTGTTTGTATTCCCTTAATAATTATGAAAGCTAACATTTATTGTGTTCATTCTGTGTGTAAGGCCTTTTTCTAAGTGCCTTGTGTGTTTTATTTAACCTGCGTAACAACCTTTTGAATAAACCCATTTTAGAAATGGGAAACTGAGGCAGTGAGAGGTAAAGTAACGTGCCCAGATCACCCAGCTGATAGATTGAGTTAGGATTTAAACCCAGGCAGTTTGTTTCAGAATTTGCTTATGTAATCACCGTACATGACAGCAGTGAGCCCTAGTGGCTCTGTGGCTAAAGAACTTGGCTGCTAACTGAAAGGTCAGTGGTTCGAACCCACCAGCCTCTCTGCAGGAGACAGATGTGGCAGTCTGCTTCAGTGAAGACTTACAGCCTTGGAAACCCTATGTGGCAGTTTTACTCTGTCCTTTGGGGTCACTATGAGTTAGAATCGACTTGATGACAGTGGGTTTTGGCACATAATACTAATGTGCAGTGTATTCTGTATGCCGTGTATATGTTCAGAAACTAATTTTCCCAACATTTATGCCATATATAGATTACCAGTCCAGTTGCCGTTGAGGAGATTTTCACTCATGACGACCCCGTGAGTTTTCAGAGTAGGACTGCCCTCCATACGGTTTTCAATAGCTGTGACCATTTGGAGGTAGATTGCCAGGCCTTTCTTCCAAGGCAACTGAGTGGATTTAAACTGCCAACCTTTCAGTTAGTAGCTGAGCACTTAACTCTTTGTGCCACCTAATACATATATATACTAGGAGGTTTTCCTCCTTATTTGTACTTTAATGTTTTGTAGCCTGTTATGAATAGTTGTTCCTGGCAGTGAACTAGATGCTAAAGAACAGAATAGGCACATGTAACCCTCTCTCACCTTCTCCCTCCCCTCTTTCACAGAGATGAAATGAAAAGGAATTAATGAGGACAGATTATTGGATTAGGGCCCATACTCAGGGCTCTAACAGCATGGGGAGTTTCTCCTGTCACTTCAGTTCTTGTTCAGGAATTGGCACCTGCTTTTTGTGAATCACAAAGACCAGTGCTTTATATCAAGCCATTTAGATTTGGGCTATGGAGCAGTGACTTAAAAAAATTAAATTTTATTTTCAGAGATTTTTTCTATTAATTGTTTACATTTATTTTAATTGTATATTCTGAAACCGCTACAAAAAGGCATGAAATAATTGTTTAAATTTTAATTCGTATGGGTCAAAATGTATGTTAAACTACCTATTGTCGCCTTCACAGTCGTTGTTATGTTTGAGCCGGTTGTTGTGGCCACTTGTTACCAAGTATGACTTTCTTCTCCAGGGACCGATCTCTCCTGACAACATGTCCAAAATATGTGAGATGAAGCCTCGCCATTCTTGCTTCTAAGGAATATTCTGGCTGTACTTCTTTCAAGACAGATTTGTTCATTCTTTTGGCAGTCCGTGGTATATTCAATATTCTTTGCAAATACCGTAATTCAGTGCCTTCAATTTTTCTTTAGTCTTCCTTATTCATTGCCCACCTTTCGTGTGCGTATGAGGTGACTGAAAACACCATGGCTTGAGTCAGGCGCACATTAGTTTTCAAGGTGACATCTGTGCATTTGAACACTTTAAAGAGGTCTCTGGCAGCAGATTTGCCCAATGCAATGTGTCGTTTGATTTCTTGACTGCTGCTTCCGTGGGTGTTTATTGTGGATCCAAGTAAAATGAAGCCCTTAGTGATGCCAACATTTTCTCCGTTGTCATGATGTTGCTTATTGGTCCTGTTGTTAGGCTGTTGGTCTGTAGTCTTTGATTTTCTTCAGTAAATGCTTTAAGGCCTCTTCACTTTCAACAAGCGAGATTGTATCATCTGCATATCTCAGGTTATTAATGAGTCTTCCTCCAATCCTGACGCCTTATTCTTCTTCAGACAGTCCAGCTTCTTGGATTATTTGCTCATCATACAGGTCGAATAGGTATGGTGAAAGGATACAATGGAGATGCACACCTTTCTTGACTTTAAACCATGCAGTATTCCTTGTTCTGTTTAGATGACTGCCTCTTTTTCTATGTACAGGTTTCTCATGAGAACAATTAAGTGTCTTGGAAATCTCATTCTTCCCCATGTTATCCATAATTTGTTATGAGCTGAAGTAGGTCTCAGAAATAATGTGCCATTTCTTCCAGTTGGTCCTGCACGGCTGCCTACTTCCCTAGGTGGTAGCAGGTAAGGCCTGTCTCAGAAACACTCCCCTCCTCACTAAGCATGATTCTTCACACTGCTCCATCTTCTTTCCCGTGTGTGTCTCCTGCCCTCCTCAGTGGCTGGGGAAAATGATAGTAGTCCACTATGAGATTTATTCTTTTATTATACTTTATTTTATCATTTGTTTTTATAACATAGTTCCGTTAAAATCAAGGGTAATAAAAATGTTTGTGTGATGGAAGTGGATAATCCCACCCATTGTGTCCATCTAAAGTTTCATGAGAAAACTGTGCCCACAACAGAGGGCTCCCACTCCTCTGGCTCACTGTATTTTCTCCTCGTTTATTTGCTCTTCCCTCTTTCCTGATGCATGCATGGGACCACTGAGCTTCAGGACTCCACAATTCTCCTTTTCATACCAGTGTTACTGTAATCTTGGGTTCATGGGTTGCCTTGCCACAGATTTACTCATTCTGTTTCTGTTAATTATTTCATTACTTAAAAATCTCTCATGAATTTTTCCAGAAGTACATTCTATTCCTCAAAAACTTGGAAGCAATGGGAAAGTATGCAATAAATAACAAGAAAACATACGTAATGCATAGAATAAATTATTAACGTTCCGATATGTCTGTTATCTTACTTACATTGGCATGTATGCGTATTAGAGTCTCTGGTTGATGCAAATGGTTAATATCTTGAGCTGCTGACAGAAAGTTGGAGTTCAGGTCCACCCAGAATTGCTGTGAAAGAGAGGTCTGGCAGCCTACTTCCGAAAACCCAGCCACTGAAACCCCTATGGAGTACAGTTCTACTCTGGCACACTGGTGTCATCATGAATCAGAACTGACTCAGTGGCAACTGGTTTTATGTGTGTATTAGCACACACATTTATGTATATTAACACAGATATTATATCCTGATATTTTCATTCATCATTAGTCTTTTCTCATGATAAATTTTTTTTGTTTTTTTTTAATGAGGGCATTAAATTACTTTATAATATTCTGTGTGCATGTAGTATATGTTTTTTAACAATTTGAACTATAGTTGCAATAATAAATGTGCATGTTTCTAGTAATCTTCAATGTATACTGACATCTTTTTAACATACATCTCTGCCATTAAATCTCTTTGTTTAATTATTGTTTAACACTCTTTACGCCTAAGAGATGGTCTCAGAAGCAGCCCTGATCAGTTTTTCTCCCTCTTACTCATGAAGCCCCTTAATGTATTCCAAGGTATCAACTACGAAGCATTTTACGCACTTATCCTTTGTTTATTTTTCGTTCAGTCAGTATATTCCATGGGCCAGAAATAGTCTATGTTATGCAGATACAGTGGTGAAAGGTACACACTGTCCCTGTCCTCATGAAGGGGACAACCCAGTGCAGGTGGGAGGAGCACTGGGGAAATGCAGCTGAGAGCAAGGACAGACAACCCTCCAGGAACCACACTGGACTTCAGAGAGGCTTGTTGGCTGCTGTTCACCTGGCAGGCTTCTAGATACCCGAGTACCCTTGGGCTTGGTGCCTGCTCCTCTCTCTGTTGACACCCTCCCTCTAGGATGCCTCAGTGAGTTTACTGCTGTCTATTTGTAGCTAAGGACCTGAGGTTTATACCTCCATCCATTCAAACTCCTCCTGGGTCCAGATTCATATATTCAAATGTCAGCTTAACTCTCTGTATTGACCTCTTTATGCATTATAATGATACATTCCTCATATGGCCATCATGAAAAGCAAACATGAAAGGAAAAGCACAGGAGTGCCTGGCACCAGTGTAGGTACTCAATGAACATTAGCCGTTGGTATTATCCTTGACATCCCCATGTGGGGTGAAGTTTTATTACCTGACATCTCCATGTGAATATCTAACACCTACACCATGTTATCTAGGCTATGAAACAATTCTTGGTTCCAACCACCATTCTTTTCTTATCCATGAATTTCTCAAGGCTTTGGTGATCGGATTGTGTGTTTTTCCACACAATGGATGTGATTAGGAATGGTTGGCCAGGTCCTACACAATAAATTGCTCCAGCATTCCTTTGGGTGACCATTGAGACAAGTTTCAGCCAACGAATGTAGCAAAGAATTGGAACCACTCTCAGCTGTTCATGCGAGTACTCTCAATCCAGAATATCTGGTAAGTCGACTGTTAGGGATTGAATTGTGTCCCTCCAAAATGTATGTGGAAATCCTAACCCCTGTACCTGTAAATCTGACCTTGTTAGGAAAGAGGGGGCCTGCTTTTATTATGTGAATGAGGTCATACCAATGTAGGGTGGGTCCTAAGCCTAACTCTTCTTAGTTATAAAAGGAGCAGAATACACACAGACACAAACAGGTGAAAAGGAAGACAGACAAAGAAGACAGATGCTTCTAGAAGGCCAGGAACACAAACGATTGCTGGCATCTACTAGAAGCTGAGGTAGACAAGGAAGGACCTCCCACTACAGCCATGCCCTGAATTCGAACGACTACCTGCTAAACTGTGAGAAAATAAATTTCTGTTCTTTAAAGCCATCCAGTTGTGTTATTTTTTGTTATGGAGGGACTAGGTAACTAACACACATACCCGTTCTTATAAGTTCAGCCCAGTGCAGAATAATTTTCTTCCCTCCTTGGTCTAGACCACCCAAACCTGCTCTTTCCCTATCAGTGTCCTTTGCTTTCACCTAAGAGCTATGACAGAGTCAGCTTGATGCTGATGCATTGAAATTT
Organism: Loxodonta africana; assembly: GCF_030014295.1. Lineage (NCBI taxonomy): Eukaryota > Metazoa > Chordata > Mammalia > Proboscidea > Elephantidae > Loxodonta > Loxodonta africana. The sequence goes on along the minus strand of NW_026974930.1, from coordinate 64,812 downwards.
CAATTTATTTTTTATTTATGATTACTATTAATTCCAGTATTTTCTACAGTTTTCAATGGAGACAGTCCTATAATCTATGAATAGCAGTTATACTTTTTCTCTTTTTGTACTAGCTTACACTTCCGGTGTTCAATGTTTAATAAAAGTAATGATGGAAGCACCCTTATTTTATTGTTTATTAATTTTAAAGAGAATGTCCCACACGTCACCATGAACTATCATGCTAGTTGTAGTTTTCCACGTTCGGGAACTCCTTTTCTGTTCCATATTTGCTCCTAGTCCTTATCTCTCCGTGTGATTGGATTTTATCAACCTGCTTTGCCCCCATCTCTTGAGGTGAGCATATGTCTTCTCTTCTTTCACCTATGCATGTGGTGAGTGAAATTACTAAATCTTTAACGTTCACTCAAATTTGTATGCCTACAATAAACCGCCTTGATCATGGCATGTTACGTGGTTTATACTTTGCTGAATTTCCTTTGCTTGGCGTCTTACGTAGGGTTTTGCATCTCAGTTACTGAGTGTGCTTGTCCTCTAACTCTTCTTCTACCATCCTTCTCTAAAATTTGTTATCATTTTTAAACTAGGCTTAAGGATCAAGTTAGGGGAGTATCTCACGGTTTTCTAATCTCTGTTGACTATGTACAAGATTAAAATGACTGTTTCTTGCATGTTTGCTGGAACCTGACTGGAAACGATCTAGGTCTGCTGTTTTCTTTGTAGGGAGATCTTGAACTACTGACCCATTTTATTTAGTAGTTAAAGGCATCTTCTGGTGCTAATTTACTTAGAAAAAATTCTGATGCATGTTCTAGGTTGCTCGAATCTCATCTTCAAATATTGATTATCAGGGCTTGTAGCCTCATGCAAGGCAATTCATCAATCCCAGATTTCCCCAAAGTCAGGCTCTGCAACTCTTCCCGGTACCAAATTCCCTCATTTAAGACTTATTTGCAAAGAGACAACAGTATGCTATCTATGCAGTTGTTTATCCGCAACCTTCTTGAGTCCATAATGTGAGGATACAGTCTTCTAATACTTTTTTTGTAATTGTTCTCTTTCTTATTTTTTTTTTCCTTTTTTCACTGCCAATACCCCCCCCCAGTCTAGTAGTTTTAAAGTTGTGCGTTTCAGGTTCAAGTCTGTAATCCAACTGAGCTTCTGTGTGTGCTGCATGTGTGCATCAAAAGAACGCGCTTCTAGAAGCAGAAAGCAGGCAGTGCGACTGTTGGGCGGTTGGTGGGGTACGGGGAGGGGAGCTGCTGCTCAGAGAGGGTGCCCGAGGGAGGCAGGAGATGCCGGGCTGCCCACCGCAAACCCACAGGATCCAAGGAGGAGGAACCTGCGTGCACCATGAGCCTTTTGAGACAGGCCCAAGCCCACCCAGCCGGGTGCTAACCTCGCATCCGCCAGGCTTGCAGGTTCCACCAGGACTAGGGGAAGCCTAAGGCCAAGGAGGGCAAGGTCTAGGGTCTGGACCTGAGAACTGGTTCTGCCACTTGTGATCGCAGCGCTTATGCTGGAAAGGAGGGCAGGAAGCATATCGCAACGTGGGTCCGGACGATGACCCAGAACGGGGGAGTTGTGGTCACCCACGGACTCTGGGTCTGCATATGGAGGCCCCCAGGGTGCAATTCCAGGAGCAGAAGGCAAAGCCACAGAGGCCAAAGTGCACCTCGCCGATGCTTCCCAGGGGCATTGCCCCAAATATGGGGAGCAGTCCCTCCTCTGGGCTAGGGACTTTGTTTCCTCCATTGTCATCACTGACTGTGAGCAGACTCTAGTCTATGCAGACTAATGAGGAGTTATCAGAATGAGCTCCAAACTCCGGATTTGAGTTAAGGATCATAAATTAACACAGAGAAATACGACTTTAGCAATAAGTGACTGTTTGAAGCCCAAGTTGCCTTAAAACACGGAATTTCAGTCTTTCAGCTCCTCTGCTAATCTAGTGACTAAGAACAGGATCTCACTGGAGCTCAAAGATGTGGAACACTGGGAATACTCTGGGTCTGTCTGCTCACGGCTGATTGCCTGATCCCAGTTTTATTATACAGCTTAAATACAGACCAGAAGAGGAGTTTGGGGCTTGACACCTGACATCTTAACACCAGTTCCTGTTTCTTGAGGAAGGAAGAGGTAAAATAAATCAGCGTTTACTGTGTCCTTCTCCATCCCCGGAAGTCCTGATGAAGACCCTCTCAGGTAAGGATTGACAGGGAGTGGCTTGGTTTACTATTCGACTTTGTCCTTCAGTCACTTTGTTTATGTCCTGCATGTAAACTATTATGCATTGACAGAAGCATTCTAATTCTTATGCAGAATGACTAGACCTGCTGCAGAATGACTATATTGTCCCTCCCTTGGGCACCCCTGTCTGCGCAGCACCCCCCACCCCCAACTGCCCAACCGCCTCTCTCCTGGCATTCTGCTTCTAGAAGCATGTTCTTTTGATGCAGAGATGCAGCACACACAGAATCCCAGCTGGATTACAGACTTGAACCTGAAGACCTTATGCAGAATGACAGTTTATGAACCCCTAAGCTTAGTACTAAAGCAGGTACTTACTCCTCAGAGAAGGCCCTGGGGGAGGTTGATACATGCATTCCCCAGTGCTCCTGCTGCTCTAGAAGTGCCTGAAATGCCTCTCTGGGAAAGGCCTTCAGAGTAGGCTCATGGCCCACGTGGGAATTCAGGCCTATTTTTCTGTTAGAACATCTCATTTCGCTCTGAAAATGTTATTATCCAGTTTATTCACCAGGCATGAGTACAGACATCTCATATTTTCAAAATAATCCCATTCTCTAATACTAATTTGCCACCAAGAGTATATTCCAAAGTGTTTGCAATAGGCTAGCAAGTCTTTCCAAAGAGGGGAGTCCTGCACCATGTTGTGCAGTGACATCAGGGTTGGCATAATATGTTTACCCAGATACCTACCACTTTTTAAAAATTTTTTATTGTGCTTTATTTGAAACTTTACAGAGCAAATTACTTTCTTGTTCAGCCATTTATACACAATTGTTTTGTGACATTGGTGGCAATATTCATGATGTGTCAATATTCTCTTCTATGCTCCAGTTCCCGGTTCCATCCGCCAGGATTCCTGTTCCATCCTGCCCTCTTTTCTGTGCTTTTGGGCAGGTTTTGTACTTTTGGTCTCATACACACGATTGAACTAAGAAACACTTTCTTCACGTGTGTTATTGTTTTATAGACCTGTCTAATCTTTGGCTGAACGGCAAACTTCAGAAGGTACTTTCGACTTTGTTGCTTTCCGTAATTCCTGAAATTCCAAGTCTACCACCTGAAGAACTTCCTTAGTATTTCATTTAGAACAAGTTTGGTGGCGATGAATTCTCTTAAGCGTCCTTCACCTAAGAATGTCAATATTTTTCCTTTACTCATGAAGGAAATAACAGCCTATAGAACACTGGGTTAATGTTTCTTTTCTTTCAGTGTTGAAAAAATGTTGTTTTCACAGCCTTTTGGCCTCCATGGCTTCTGATGATGAATACAGAGTCATTCCAATTGTTTTTCCTGTGTGAAATGAGTTGTTTTCTCTCTAGCTTCTTTGAAGATATTTTCTTGGTCCTTGTTATTCCACAATTGACAGTGAGGCATTTGGGCATAAAATTATGTGAGTTTAACTTGTTGGAGTTTGCATAGCTTCTTGAATCTGTAAGTTTATGTCTTTCAACAAATTGGGAAAGTGTTGAGCCAGTATTTCTTCAGATACTTTTTTCTACACCACATATTTTCTCTACACCTTATGGAATTCCAGTAAATAAATGTTAGATATTTTTGGATTTTTTTGAGGCTCTGTTCATTTTTTTTTCAATATTTGTCCTCTGTTTTCAGATTGGATATTTTCAATTGAACTAATTTCATCTCATTGATCTTTTTGTCTGTCAACAGCATTCCGCTGATCAAGTGAATTTTTAATCTCTATTTTTCCTGTCTAAAATTTTCATTTGTGAATGGTTTCTATGTATTTTTCTAAGGTGTGCCCGTTACTTCTTTGAGCGTGGTTAAAGTAGCTTTTTAAAGTTTTTGTCTATGATTCCAAGACTATGTCTTACTTCAATCTTACAGAAAATGTTGATGTTGTTTGTTTTAGCAATCATTTGACCCAGTTATGTTCAGGCTGCAGGTTCTTTCCCAACTTCTGGATGCTGTGGCTCAGATGTCAGTTCAGATTTTGAAGACTTTGCGATGATATTTGGTTGTAATCTATGGGAGTGTCACTCAGTCTGGGACCTTGTTGGTGTTCTAACCCATAATGCAGTTCTCAAAGGATTGATCTACTTCTTGGGGTCAGAGCAAAGCATATGCAACTATGGGAGTGGAGGGGGTATGAAAAACAACTTTATGGTATCCCTCTCTTGAGCCACCTGGTCTCTGTCTCTCTGAGGCTCTCTGATGTCTGAGCAGCTACCTTCCTGGTCCACTGGCAAGAATGTTGGGGCTTTAATCTCTTCATTCTGCCGTGCAATTAAGTGACTGGGTCTGCCTATGAGGCCAAATAATGGTAAGATGGAGAAAATGTAACAGAGATTCCTCTATATTATTTGGTCCTTATATACTTAGGTCAGAGAGAAGGCACACTGTTTCTGGTGATACTTCCAAACAGGTATGGAGAAAAAGGCATTAACAGGTCGATAGCTGCATACTAGGTGTTACGGATTAAACTCTGTCTTCCCAAAATGTATATATCAGCTTGACTAGGCCATGCTTCCCAGTATTGTGCGATTATCCACCATTTTGTCAGCTGGTGTGATTTTCCAATGTATTGTAAATCCTACCTCTATGATGTTAATGAGCGAAGATTTGAAGCAGTTATGTTAAGGAGGCAGGGCTCAATCTACAAGATTAAGTTGTGTTTTAAGTCAATCTCTTTTGAGATATAAAAGAGAAAAGAGCAGAGAGACAGGGTGACCTCAGTAGCACCAAGAAAGAAGTGTCAGGAGCAGTGCATCCTTTGGACCTAGGATCCCTGTGCTGAGAACCTTCTTGTCCAGGGGAAGATTGGTGACAAAGACCTTCCCCTAGGAGTGACAGAGAGAAAAAGTCTTCCCCTGGAATTGGCACCCTGAATTTGGACTTATAGAGCCTCCTGGACTGTGAGGGAATAATTTTCTTTGTTAAAGTCATCCGTTTGTGGTATTTCTGTTACAGGAGCACTAGACATCTAAGACACTAGGTACCAGGAGATGTACATTTCCCAGCTCTTTCACTCCCAGGGCCACTATGACTAAGTAGCCATTGCCATAAATCCATGTGAGCAGACTATTCTGATTACTGCTTTGACTCTACTGTCTGTTATGGTAACCACACCCACCTTGTCTTTGTTGATTGAGTGCCACCACTTGGCTGCTACCACCACGGGGTCCAGTCAACTGCATTGTAGTTAGGTGTCTTAATTCAGTTAGGGCAGTTCTCACTGTGGACTCTTACTTACATAAAATAGCAACCACAGAAGTCTTCAATAATGCTGGGGCTTGCTGCACAAATTTGTACCTCACCGCTATGGTACAAAGAAAGCCCTCTGGGCACTCCGTGTGTGGGTCTGTGGGTCCAGCCTAATAAATCCATTCTAACCTGCCAGTTTCCCTCAGCCTTTGGTTACCTTCTCCTACAGTATACAATGGCAGATCTGCCATTTCCACTTGATTTATTGTAGGCCACCACTTAATCCATGCTTCAGTAAACCAACCAAATAAACTATGAGATCCTTTTCTAACCTCTCAAGCTGAAACACTGAATGAAGAATCTATGCTTCCTGGGTCTATATCAATAAACTCAGACTAATCCACCTTTATGTTGCTTATACCATTATCCCACACCCATAATAGCCATTCCCACACATATTCACCAGGTTTCTGTATGTATGTATGTATTAGAAAAATCAAGCAGTTCTTTTGGAGTTTAGCATACCTTCTCCTGGGTCACACTTCATAGTTCACCTTTTGGGGCTTGTTGGGACTGAAGTCTAGGTATAGGTCTAGAAGCAAAAATGGGCAGTGGCAGTGGGATGTTCAGCCGTGTCTTATAAGACATCTGCCTAAGGTGATGCCCCAGGCAATGCCCCAGATACCACCCCAGGAGATAACTCAAACAAGACACTTCAGGCACAGCTGAGGGTAATCTCATCAGATGGAGGTGGAAGGGATAATTGTTTTACTGGGAAGGGTGCCTTAGCAGGCAAAGTTAGAGAATCTCTTCAGATGGGAGTAAGAGGTCTGGTTCTGTTAGGAAGAGCGATTCAACAGAAAGTGGAGGTTCATTGTCCCCCGCTTCCTGACTGTCTGCCCATATGTCCTCATCCCAAGTTTCAGGATCCCATTTCTTCCCAATCAGTGCCCTTACTTTAACTTCAGACACCATTTGAGGCTGGATATTCAACTGGCGCTTTAATTCAGTCACTCTTATGATAAGAATCTGAGTTTATTTTTGGCAGCATTAGCCTTGTTACTATAAGAAATATGGTTTTCTTTCTGGGCACAAGTGGCAGCTTTCAGATCTTGTATGTTGTGCTTCAGCTTTGAGCCCATTTCTTTCATTCACCAGTGTGACTAGCAAAAGCAGGACCAACCAAGCAGCTTCCTTATTATTCTTATTCTGACAAAATTATAGAAAAGTATCAAATATGTAATCAGGCAGAGCCTTGTCTCTCACAAATATTTGATCCAGTGGTAGTAGTATTTTGCGTATTTCTATTGTCACCTCCCACCATGGATTAGCAATAGCCTGTTTCCTACTGGAGACAGTCATCAGTGCCTTTAAGACTAGCCAGACTTGAGAATCAATTCAGAAAACTCGTCCTTAAGATTTGGTTCCTCTAGAACCAGTGTAGGTACCAAATGTCTTAGCCTGGGATCTCTAGAGGTGCAAAACTAGTGAAGAGAATATATATATATGGAAAACCTAGTCGCATAATGGTTAATAGCTATAGCTGCTAACCAAAAGGTTAGCAGTTCGAATCCACCAGGCGCTCCTTGGGAACTCTGTGGGGCAGTTCTACTTTGTCCTGTAGGGTCACTATGAGTTGGAACCGACTCGATGGCAATGGGTATATATATATACACACACACACATACACACATACATATATATATGCATACATATGTTAGTTGTGGCTGTTAGATGCCATCGATCCTGTGTAAAACAGAATGAAACACCGCCTGATCCTGAACCATCCTCACAATCATTGCTATGTTTGAGCCCATTCTTGCAGCCATTGTGTCAGTTCATGTTGTTGAGCGCCTTCCTCTTTTTTTCTGACCCTCAGCTTTTCCAAGCATGATGAGCCTCTCCTGGGACAGGTCCCTCCTGAAAATATGTCCAAGGCACGTAAGACGAAGTCTCGCCATCCTTGCTTCTAAGGTGCATTCTTGGTGTACTTCTTCCAAGATGGTTTTGTTTATTCTTCTGGCAGTCCATGGTATATTCAGTATTCTTTGCCAACACCATATTTTAAATGAATCAGTTCTTCAGTTTTCCGTATTCATTGTCTAACTTGCTCAAGCATGTGAGGTGATAGAAAATATCATGGCTTTGCTCAGGCACACCTTAGTCCTCAAAGTGACATCTTTCTTTCTCAACACTTCAAGGAGGTCTTTTGCAACAGATTTGCCCAATGCAATACATTGTTTGAATTCTTGACTGCTGCTTCTGTGGGCATTGATTATGGATTCAAGTTAAATGAAATGCTTGATGACTTCAGTATTTTCTCTGTTTATCATGGTGTTGCTTACTGGTCCAGTTGTGAGAATTTTTGTTTTCTTTATGTTGAGGTGTAATCCATACTGAAGGCTGTAGTGGTTGCTCTTCATCAGTAACTGCTTCAAGTCCTCTTTACTTTCAGCAAGCAAGGTCGTATCAGCTGCATATCATAGGTTGTTAGTGAATCTTTCTCCAAAACTAATGCCATGTTCTTGTTCTTCGAGACCAGCTTCTCAGAATGTTTGCTCAGCATACAGATTGAGTAAGTATGGTGAAAGGATACCACCATGACACATAACTTTCTGATTTTAAACCACACGGTATCCCCTTGCCCTACTCAAATGACTGCCTCTTGGTCTACGTAGATATTCCGCATGAATACAGTTAAGTGTTCTGGAATTCCCATTCTTTGCTAAGCTATCCATAATTTGTCATGAGTGACACAGTTGAGTGTGCTTGTATAGGAAACAAAAATAGGTAAACATCTTACTGATATTCTCTACTTTCAGCCAAGATCCATCAGACATCAGAAATGATATCCCACGTTCCATGTCTTCCTCTGAATCCAGCTTGAATTTTTGGTAGTTGCCTGACTGTGTACTGCTGCAACTGTTTTTAAATTATATTCAGCAAAATTTTTCTTGCGTGGGATGTTAATGACATTGCTCGATAATTTCCGCATTGCGTTGGACCACCTCTCTTTGAAATGGGTACACATATAGATCTCTTTCAGTCATTTGGTCAGGTAGCTGTCTTCCAAATATATTGGAATAGTCAAGTGAGCGCCTCCAGCACTGCGTCCGTGTGTTGAAACATCTCATTTGGTACTCCATCAGTTCCTGGAGCCGTGTTTTTTGCCAATGCCTTCAGTGCAGCTTGGAGTTCTTCCTTCAGTACCATCAGCTCTTGATCCAATGCTACCTCCTGAAATGGTTGAACGTCGACCAATTCTTTTTGGTGTATTGAGTCTGTGTATTCCTTCCGTCTTCTTTTGATGTTTCCTGTGTTGTTCGATATTTTGCCCATAGAATCCTTCCTTCAGTATTGCACCTAGAGGCTTGAATATTTCCTTCAGTTCTTTCAGCTTGAGAAATGCCAGGTGTTTTCTTCCCTTTTGGTTTTCTAACTCCAGATCTGTTCACATTATTATTATCATACTTTGTCTTCTCCAGCTTCCCTTTCAGGTATTCTATTGAGCTCTTTTACTTTATTTTTCCTTCCATTCTCTTTAGCTACTGTACATTCAAGAGCAAGATTCAGAGTCTCTTGTGACATCCTCTTTGGTCTTTGCTTTCTTTCCTGTCTTTCTAATGACTTTTTGTCTTTTTCATATATGATGTCCTTGCTATCATCCCACAACTAATCTGGTCTTCGATCATTAGTGTGCAGTGCATCAAATCTATTCTTGAGATGGTCTCTAAATTCAGGTTTGATATACTCAAGGGCATACTTTGACTCATAGACTTGTTTTAATTTTCTTCAGCTTCTACTTGAACGTGAATATGAGCAACTGATCATCTGTTCTGCAGTCAGCCCCTGGCCTGATTCTGACTCATGGTATTGACCTTCTCCATCATCACCTTCCACAAATTTGATTCCTATCTATTCTGCCTGGAATGGTTCACGAGTATAGTCACCATTTATGTTCCTGACGAAAGGTATGTGCAATGAATAAGTCATTGGTCTTGCCAAATTCTATCATGTAAGCTTCATTGTCATTTCTATCATCAATACCTTATTTTCCAACTGCTGATTTGTCTGCTTTGTTTTCAACTTCGCATTCTAATTACGTAATTATCAGTACATCTTGATTGATGAATGCATCACGTTTGATCAGTTTCAAACTGCGGAACTTGGTAAAAACCTTCAACTTCTTCATCTTTCACATTCATAATTTGTGTGTAAATTTGAATAATAGTCTTATTAACTGGTCTTCCTGGTAGGCCTGTGAATATTATCCTATTGTTCGTAGTGTTCTACTTCAGAAAAGATCTTGAAATGTTCTTTTTATCGATGAATATGATGCCGTTCTCTTCAGTATCTCAATCCTGGCATAGTAGAACATATCATTGTCTAGTTTAAAATGTCCAAAACCAAGCTATTTCAGCTCACTAATGCCTTGGATTACTGACCTTTATGCATTCCATTTCATTTTTGATGACTTCCAATTTCCCTAGATTCATACTTCCTTCATTCCACGTTCTGATTATTAAAGGATATTTGCATCAGTTTCTTCTCATTATGAGTTGTGCCCCATCAGGAAACGTCATTAAAGTGGGATCTACTTTGAGAAGGTAGCTCTTCCCCACTCGTATTTTGAGTGCCTTCCAACCTAAGGGGTTATCCTCTGTCATTCAATCAGACAGTGTTCCAGTACTATTTGTAAGATTTCACTGGCCAGTTGTTTTTAGAAATAGATCACTAGGTCCTTTTTCCTAGTCTGTCTAAATCCAGAGCTCCACTCAAACCAGTCTACCATGGGTGAACCTGGTGGTATTTGAAATACCGGTGGCATAGCTTCTAACATCACAGCAACATGCATGCCACCACAGTACAACAAACTGACAGAAGAGTGGTGGGAGTTAAAAATAGGAAGAACCAAAAAGAGTGCTTCTTCCATGTCTGCTGATTTAGAGGAACCATGAAAAATTGTCAAGTGAAGAGTGATTCAGAGAAAAACATGGGTAGAGTGTGACCTAATTTCCATAAAAACAAACAAATGAATGTACTTACATGTGTCCCGGCAAAAGGAAGTGTGTAAAAGGGTACATATGTATCTTTGGACACTGGACACTTTGGGGGAGCAGGTACAATATACTTATGTGGGGATGGCTCTTATTATAACTTCTGTATACAAATCTCTGTTGTTAAATGTGTTATAAGAATGTAAAACCTTTTAAAGTTTAATAACATCATACGTGTATGTGTGTGTATTTGAAACTTTTTTTTTTTTTTTGACTATTTGATATATGTGTTTTTTAGTTATCTAGTGTGGCTATAGCAGAGATTCCACAAGTGGATGCCTTTAACAAACAGAAACTTATTCTCTCACAGTTTAAGAAGCAAGAAGTTTGAAGTCAGGGCACCAGCTCTAGGAGAAAGCTTTCTCTCTTTGTGGCTCTGGGGGAAAGTCCTTGTCATCCATCTTCCCCTGGCCTAGGAAATTCTCAGCACCTGGACGCTGGGTCAAAAGGAAGTGCTCCACTCCAGGCACTTCTTCCTTGGTGGTATGAGGTCCCTCTCATTTCTGCTCACTTTTCTCTTTGTATCTCAAAAGAGACTGACTCAAGACTCACCCTTATCCTGTAGATTGTGTCCTCCCTCATTAACCTAACTGCCTCTAATCCTGCCTCATTAACATCACAGAGGTTAGAATTTACAACACATAAGTAATCACATCAGATCACAAAATGCAGGACAACCACACAATACTGGGAATCATGGCCTGGCCAGGTTGACACACATTTTGGGGGACACTATTCAATCCATAACAATAGAGAAAACACTGTCTTCAATGCCAGATTCAGAGACTTTTATCCATCTATGAAGGGCAAACACAGAAATTGAACAAAATTCAGACCAGCGAATTATTGCTTGCTCTTGTAACTAATGACTTCTTCTGGTCTCTATGCCTCGAAATGGCCAAAAAGAATTCTGTGAGGATTAATTCAGTTATTGCTAAAACATCTACTGAATTTGCATGTCTACAGGTAAGGAAGAATGCTTGACACCCTGTGTGATTCATTAAGTAACACAGGGACCCTTAGACTATTGTTCTCCTTCTCTGATATGCCACTATCACCTTCTCCCCTTGTTGCTCTCCTGAAAAACCCACACTTGTATATTCTAGGCTTTTTTTCAGGATTGAATTTGCAGGAAGTTAAAGATATATCTTTGAAAGATAAAGAAGACTTTGGCCACATTGTCTTTAGACAGTCGAACTTCCCAGCCAACCTCTGTGCAGGTTGGGAATTCACAATCCCTCCTACTCAGTACCTCTGAGCAGGACGGGATTTCTGTTTCATTATCAGGAGACTGTGGAATTAACCCCTCTTCAGAAAACTTACTTTCCTTTGCCTCAAACTGTCCCTCTCAGGATCTGTCACGGTCACTCTGAGAAATTCACATGGGCAGCCTGTATGGAAGTGCCCATCCTAGAGGCCCTGCCCTCCCTTCCTTGCTCCATAGGGATTCCTCTGACACTTGGGGTCGCATCTCCCAGGGAGTACACACCTCTGGCACTTCCAGGGATTCCCAGGCCCTGGGATACTGTGGATGGGACTTGGAACTCAATCTGTTTCTTCCCATCCTCACCTTTGGTTATCTGTGTTCTGTCTTCACCAGATTTAGGAGGCCTTGTCTTCTCTTTGCTCGTTTCATCTCAGTCAGGCTTTTCTATTCCAACTCTCTGATCTCAGAACAGATCAGGTTAGACCACAGAAAAGAGAAAGACCAAGCAAACATCACTGATGTGTGCAGAAGCTGCTGGGAAGGGATTCGATTCTCATTGGTTTAGGGTTTTATGCCCACTGCTCACCGGCAGGCAGGTTTCCCCCAGAGTCTGGCTTCTGTCTAGTACCTTGTACTACAAAGAACTCAGTGACCAGCCCACCTTCACAATCACACCTCCCTTAGAGCTATCTTTGCAGAGGCTCTTTCTCAGACTTCCATGTCCCACTGAAATCCTATTTCTCTTTCCTTACAAACATTATGCTCATTCTCAGGGCCCTGAGACCTCATCTGCAGATGAGTCTTGTCCTCTTCTCTCCTTGGCGGGGGAAGCTTTTGAGTGGACCTCATGTCTTCAGACAGCTATCCTGGGGCTTCTTCCACCCTGGTGCCGTAGGGCTGCATCTCTCTTTGTACTAGAAGGGGTGTGGAAGGGGCACAAGGCTAAAAGAGGATGGATTTTCCAGGTGAGGTGGGTTTGAGAAGCTTGAATGAACTTCTTCCCTGAAGGGTGCATATTTTGCAGTCCAGACATCCTGCTTCTCTCAGTCTGAGAGTCCTAGCACGTCTTCAGGTGCTTTCGCCTTTGACCTTGAGGCCATGCCTGCACCCTCTGCAGCCAGGTCTCCCACATGTGTAGCAGCACCAGTAGGTGTGATAGCCTCTTCAGCCCCTGTCTCCTCCTCCAGATGCTCCTGGAGGTGCCTAGCTCTTCTTGCCAGGACTCCAGGATGCTGACCAGGGACTCAGTGTTGGTTAAAGGATGTCGGCCAGTGACCACGTGTCCTCATTTCCTTTGAAGGCTTAGGCTAGTTGCGTGGGCAGAAGACAGCCAAGGCGAGTCTGAGCCTAGACACCTAGTGACCGACCTGTGACACTGCAGCGAGTGATAGATGTTAATTTCCATACTCAGGTATCCGCAGGTGGCCGACTCAGAGTGGTCTGAGGTGAAGTGTAACTAGAGATCACACACTCATGAGGGCACGGGCCAAAGGTCAGGGAAAATAGCTGAGGTCGTGGAGCTCTAGCGGAGCCAGTCTAGGGCACAGGCCTCCCTCCTGTATGTGGCAAAGAGGCGATCCATGTGCCGCCTTCTGCAGACTCTGGACTGCTGGGGCCCTGGTTGCCCGGATTTCGGCCTTGTCTTTGGAGAAGTGACGCGCATGCAGTGTGCCACTGGGGGCTGTGCCCCAACAGAAGCAAAATCTTGACAATACGGGCTTCAGTTGACTTTGCCTGTGCTCTCCTTTGGCTGAGTGACTTCGTGTGTTTCCTAGCAGGTGAAGACATTCGTGGAGAGAGGCGGTTTCCATGCGTGCAGGCAAAGTGTGTGCTGAGATGATGAGTTGCTGGAGACCAGGGTGGACTCTTCAGACCCAGAATAGGCCTCTGGCAGGTATGTGTCAATGTTTTCTGCCAATGGCACTCACCCGGGTATTTGCATACAATGTTATCAGCGGAATTACTAGTCTCCAGAGAGGCTGCCACATGTCAACAAGATTCACCCGGCCAGGGTCCGCCCCTGATGTAGCTCCCCAATCAATGACTACTCTCTAGACCTTCCAGATAGACTAGCAGATCTTCTCTGCCCATGGGCAACCAGTAGAGCCAGAGGCCTTCTCCCTTTGCTCTTTCGTCTCTAGGCATTCTATCAGGCATTCCAAGCTGTGAAGTGCATGGGGGGAGAAGGAAGAGATTTCAGAGAATGAACACACACCCAGAGAGAGACAGAGAGAGAGAGAGGCAAGAGATGCTGAGTGGGGATGTCTTACCTACTGATATCCTGAGGAAAGTGGGAAAATTGGACCCTGGCCTGCTATGACAATGCCCTGAACGAGTCCGCACCAGGGGCTCCCTTGTGCCTGCGTAGCCTTTCCCAGCGTGTGCTCAAATCCTGTGGCCACTAGGTGTCCTGGGTCACAATGGAGGGCCCTGTGTCATCTGCCTGTTGGGCTGGATCTCTGCCATTGGCTGAGTCTTGTCACCAGGCCCATCATAAGCTCCGCCCACTCTTCCTGTGGAGGTACTGCCTCCATGGTGATGGCAAAGAAGCCTGAGTTCCGCCCACCTGGCCTTGACTTCACCTACCTGGCCTGCTGACCCTCACTCAGACCTCTGTGTTGATCAAAATGAATGTCCGCCAGTGGCCAGGTGTCAGCATCTGGGATAAAGGATTGGGGACCTTGCCTGAGGCAGAAGGCAGCCTAGGTCTGCGGGTACTTGGAAGTCTTGTGACTTGTGACACTGCTGCCAGTGACAGATGGTGACTCCCACACTCACATATCCCCTGGTGGCAGAATGATAGTGATGGGTGGAGAAACATGCCTCCGGAGCACACGTTCAATGCGGCACCAGCCAAAGGCCAGGGCCAGGAGTGGACATCGTGGAGCTTAATTGCAAGCCCGTGATGGGCCCAAGGATTTCTCCTATATGTGGCAAACAGGTCATCCGTGTCCCCACGTCCATAAACCATTGGACTGCAGGGCCAGACTGCCAGGATTTCGGCCTTGCCATCGGAGCCCGTCCACATACACAGCGTTGCACCGGAGGCGGGGACATGTAGACAGCAAAAACTTGGAAAATGGCATCATCTCTTCAATTTCCCTAGCATCGGCCTTTTTCAGCGGCATGCTTTGTTTCCTAGTAGGATAAGGCACTGACGGAGAAAGGCAGGAGTATGTGGGTGGGAAAGGTGTGTGCTGAAAGGGTGACGATGTTGAGACCATGTTGGGATCTTTAGTCCCAGGAAAGGCCCCTGGCAGGTGTGGGTCAGTGTTCTCTGCTCATCCGAGTTGGCGGGCGAGGTTTTCACCAAACAAAGCAGCAGTGGAATTATTCATCGCCGGAGAGGTTGCATCTGTCCACAAGCTCCACCTGGCCAGGGTCCGCCCCTATTGTATTGCCCATGTCAATCAACAGAAGCTAAGACCTTCCAGAGAGACTACCTGCTATTGTCTACCCACCGGGAAGCGGTCCAGCCAGAAGCCTCCCCCGTTTCATCTCCAGGCTCTCTGTCAGGCCCCTCATACTTGTGATGTGTCTCAGGGGTAGAAGGAAGAGATTTCTCTGAATGAATACATACAGAGAGGGGCCATAGATGCTGAGGAAGGGCGCCTTGTCTACTGATATCGTAGCGTAAGTGGAAAAGAGGTACCTGCCTGCTGTCCCAGTGTGTCGAACGTGTCCACATCAGGGGTTGGCTACTGTGAAATTATTCCCTGGTGCCCTCGATTTTCTGGCCAAAGACACGAGGGGCCGTTGTGTGTCCATGGGTACAATGGAGGGCTCTGCGGAACTGGCCGGTTAGGCTGGACTTCTCCTATTGGCTCAGTGTTTGTGACTCGTCCCCGTCAGAAGTTCCGCCCAGCCTTCTGGTGGCTGTCTCCATGGGGATTGGGAAACAAGCCCTAGGCCCCGCAGTCAGCCTTCACCTGGCCTACCTGGTCTCTTTCCCCTCATCTAGACCGCTCTGTGCATGAAAGAAAGGATGTCGGCCACTGACGAAGCATCCTCATTTCCTTGGAAGGATTAGGCTCCTTGCGTGGGCAGAAGACAGCCAAGGTCAGCCTGAGCCTAGACACCTAGTGACCTGTGACACTGCAGCCAGTGATAGATGTTGATGTCCACGCTCAGGTATCCGCAGTTGACGGATTCAGAGTGGTCAGAGGAGAAGTGTAACTAGAGATCACACACTCATGAGGGTACGGGCCAAAGGTCAGGGAAAATAGCTGAGGTCGTGGAGCTCTAGCGGAGCCAGTCAAGGGCCTAGGCCTCCCTCCTGTACGTGGCAAAGAGGTGCCACCCTCCGCAGAGTATGCTGCCACCCGCAGACTCTGGACTGCTGGGGCCCTGGATGCCCGGATTGCGGCCTTGTGTTTGGAGAAGTGACGTGCATGCAGTGTGCCACTGGGGGCTGTGGCCCAGCAGAAGCAAAATCTTGAAAATGGGGGCTTCGGTTGACTTTGCCTGTTCTCTCCCTTGGCTGAGTGACATCGTGTGTTTCCTAGGAGGAGAAGGCATTCGTGGAGAGAGGCAGATTCCATGTGTGCAGGCAAAGTGTGTGCTGACATGATGAGATGCTGGAGACCAGGGTGGACTCTTTAGACCCAGGACAGACCTCTGGCAGGTATGTGTCAATGTTTTCTGCCAATGGCACTCACCCGGGTATTTGCATACAATGTCATCAGCGGAATTAGTAGTCTCCGGAGAGGCTGCCACATGTCAACAAGCTTCACCTGGCCAGAGTCCACCCGTGGTGTAGCTCCGCAATAAGTCACCACTCTCTAGACCTTCCAGATAGACCAGCAGATCTTCTCTGCCCATGGGCAATCAGTAGAGCCAGAGGCCGTCCCCCTTTGCTCTTTCGTCTCTAGGCCCTCTGTCAGGCACTCCAAGCTGTGAAGTGACTCAGGGAGAGAAGGAAGAGATTTCAGAGAATGAACACATACAGAGAGAGAGGCAAGAGATGGTGAGTGGGGATGTCTTGCGTACTGATATCCTGAGGAAAGTGGGAAAATTGGACCCTGGCCTGCTCTGCCAATGCCGTGAAGCAGTCCGCACCAGGGGCTCCCTTGTGCCTGCATAGCCTTTCCCAGGGTGTGCTCAAATCCTTTGGCCACTAGGTGTCCTAGGTCACAATGGAGGACCCTGTGTCATCTGCCTGGCGGACTGGATCTCTGCCATTGGCTAAGTCTTGTCACCAGGCCCATCATAAGCTCTGCCCACTCTTCCGGTGGGGAGACTCTCTCCATGGAGATGACAAAGAAACCTTAGTCCTGCCCACCTGGCCTTGACTTCACCTACCTGGCCTGCTGACCCTCACCCAGACCTCTGTGTGGATGAAAATGAATGTCCACCAGTGGCCCGGTGTCAGCGTCTGGTATAAAGGATTCGGGACCTTTCCTGAGGCAGAAGGCAGCCTACGTCTGCGGGTACCTGGAAGTGTAGTGACTTGTGACACTGCTGCCAGTGACAAATGGTGACTCCCACACTCACATATCCCCTGGTGGCAGAATGATAGTGATGGGTGGAGAAACATGGCTCCGGAGCACACGTTCAGTGGGGCACCGGCGAAATGCCAGGGCCAGGAGTGGACGTCATGGAGCTGCATGGCGTGCCAGTGAAGGGCCCAAGGATTTCTCCAATGAGGCAAAATGCAAATCAAGCCAAGGAACACAAAGATAAAGCAGCTGAAGAAATTAAAAAGGTTACTCAAGAACATAGTTAAAAATTTAATAAGCTGCAAGAAACCATAGAGAGACTGCAATCAGAGATTCAGAAGATTAACAATAAAATTACAGAGTCAGAAAACTCAATAGAAAGTAATAAGAGCACAATTGAGGAATTGGAAGGCAGAATTACTGAGATTGAAGATCAAACTCTTGGGACTAATATATTTGAAGAGAAAGCAGATAAAAGAATTTTAAATGAAGAAATCCAAAGAATCATGTGGGACTTTATCAAGAGAAATAACTATGAGTGATTTCAGTACCAGAACAGGGAGGGCTAACAGAAAATACACAGGGAACTGTTGAAGATTTGTTGGCAGAAAACTTCCATGATATCATGAAAGATGCTCATCGAATTCCACATAAGGTAGATCTCAAAAGAAAGTGACCAAGACACATAATAATCAAACTTGCCAAAATCAAATATAAAGAGAATTTTAAGAGAGGCTAGGGATAAAGGAAGTCACCAACAAAGGAGAGTAAATAATAAAAAACTTGGACTACTCAGCAGAAATCATGCAGGCAAGAAGGCAAAGGGATGACTTACACAAAATATTGAAGGAAAAAAATTGCCAGCCAGGAATCAAACCATAACCCTGGCCCTCTGGCCTTCGGACCCTCTGGCCTTAGCTCTCTAACTCTAGCCCCTAAGCCCTGAGCCCCAAAGCCCCTAAGACCCTAAGCCCTTAGGTCCTAACGCCCAAGGCCCTAAACTCTAACCCTAACCCAAACCCTAACCCCTATTCCCTAAACTCTACAACCTAAACACCTACACCCCAAAACACTACACATCAAAACCCTACACACTAAACCCTATACTCTAAGCCTCAAACCATAAACCCAAACCTCAAATCCCAAACCCCAAACCCTAAACCTAACCGTAAACCCTAAACCCTAACACCTAACCCTAACCCCTAACCACCCTAACCCTAATGACCCTAACCCTCGAACCCTAACCCTCTAACGCTAACATGAAACCCTAATCCGAAACCCTAACCCTCTAACTCTAACCTCTAACCCTAACCCTCTAACCCTAGCCCTAATCCTAACCCCAACCTCCAAACCTAACCCCAAACCCTAAACCTCAAATCCCTAGCCCTAAACCTAAGAATGAGCCTAAGCCTAACCCTATCACTTAACTCTAAACCCTAAACCATAACACTTAAAACCCTAACACACAAAACCCTAACACCCTTAGCCCTAACACATTTAGCCCTAACACCCTAAACGCCAAAACCCTAAACACTAACACCCTTAACCCCAACCCCTAACCCCTAAACCCTAAACTTAAACACTAAACCGTCTAACCCTCTAACCCTAATACCCTAAACCCTAACCCCAGCCCCCAGCCTTAACGCTCACTCTAAGCCTTAAACCTTAAGCCCTAAACCCTAGGCTCTAAGCCCTAAGCCCTAAACTCTAAATCCTAAAACCCTAAACTCTAAGCCCTAAGCCTAACCCTCTAATCCTAAACCCTAAAACCTTACCCCAACCCATCCCAAACCCCTAAACCTGAACCCCTAAGCCCTAGCCCTAACCCTTAACCCTAATCCTCTAACCCTAACCCTCTAACCCTAACTCTCTAACCCTAACCACAACACCAACCCCAACCTCTGAACCCTGAAACCCTAACCCCCTAACCCCAAGCTTCTGAACCCTAAGCCTAAACCCTCTAACCCTAAATCCTAACCTTCACCCCCTCACACCCTCACCTTCTCACTCCCTCACTCTATAATCTTCTCAACTTCTAACCCCCTCACCCTCTAACCCCTCACCCTCTAACTCCCTCAATCTCTAACCCCCAACCCTCTAGACCCCAACCCTCTAACACCCACCCTCTAACCCCAAACCACATATCCCAAACAGACCCAACACCAACCCCAACCCTAAACCTAAACCCTAACCCCTAAAACCTAACCCAAACCCTAACGACTAAACCCCAAAACCCTAAACCCCAAACTGCAACCCCTAACACCTAACCTGTAACTCCAAACTCTAACCTCAAACCCTAAACCTAACCCTAACACCTAACCCCAACCAAAAAACGCTAACCCTAAACTCTAACCCCAAACCCTAACGACCCTAACTCTAACAACCCTAACCCTAACATCCCTAAGCCCAAACCCTAACCCTTTTTGTTAGCAGCCATAGCACTTAACCACTAGCCACCAGGGTTTCCATGAGCAGTCACAGGAATAGACACATGCACACCCGTGTTCACTGCAACATTATTCACAGTTGCAAAAAGATGGAAACAACCTAAGTGCTCGTCCACAGAGGAATGGATAAACAAACTATGGTATATACACACAGTGGAACACTACACTACAATAAAGACCAATGATGAATCTCCGAAACATCTCACACCATGGATGAATCTGGGGAGCATCACACTAAGTCAATCACAAAACGACATATACAGTAAGAGACCACTATCATAAAAACTCATGAAAACATTTACGCACAGAAACAATTCTTGATGTTCACCAGGGAGACGAAGAGCGGGTAGAGAAAAGCCAACTAAACAATAACCAAAAAAACCAAACCCACTGCTGTCGAGTCAATTCCAGCTCATAGCGACCCTACAGGACAGATTAGAACTGCCCCATAGAGTTTCCAAGGAGTGCTTGGTGGATTTGAACTGCAGACCTTTGGTTAGCACTGGTGGCTCTTAACCACTACGCCACCAGGGTTTCCAACCAAACAACAGATCGGTGGTAACTCTGGCGAAGGAAAGACGGTACACAAGACTGGGGAATCAACCTCAGCCTCACTCTAACCCTAACCCTAAACCACTTGTGCCCGAGCCTAGTAACCCCAGCCCTAACCCCAACCCCCAACCACCTAAAACCTATACCCCTAAACCTAACTCCCAAACCTCTAACCCCCAAACCTGGACCCCTAACACCAAACCCTAACACCTAACCCTAATCCTCTAACCCTTCTGCATCTCTGGGCCTCTCGACTCTCCGTCTATTTTCTCCCTCCAAATCCTACTAACAGTGGAATTTTGAAGTTTGAGCTGTGCTTTGCTTCTTGTTGTCTCCACCGGTCCCATCAAGGCACTGCATCATTTGCTCTGCTTCACTATTCAGTTCCAAAACCATGGCTTAGAATCGCCTGACACTGAACTTCAGCGATTCGGTGCAAGGCCGCGAGAGGGCGCGCGCATCGCCGGTTCTGTTCTGCCCACCAGGCCCTCCGAGCATGGGAACCTCCTGGACCTAAGCCGGGACGACCTGGGTACCGCTCCAGTGGCGACAGCAGAAGCTTTTCTTCCCGAGGGACCCAACGCCCCAGGGCGCTCTCTCAATACTCCCATTAATGCTATGATTATCCTAACCCACTCCTTCTGCGAGACCTAGTGGGTCCTCGACCAGGCCCAGCCTTCACGACCCGCACCCCCCCGCCATGGTCATGTACAGGAACCTGCAGGGCCTCGCCCTCCCCGCCCAAGCTCTGCCCCTCCATACCCTGATGCCCTGCAGGCCTCTACTAGGTACCCGTCCAGGGGAGAGTTGTCACCCCGCACGGGTCGGGGGACACGAGGGAACATTCGGAAACCACCCCCAGGCACGAAGCCGACTGCCCGATTGCCGGTATTTAGACCATGTGAGCAGGGCTGCCCCGCCAACTGGAGCCTGCAGGACATCACTCACGTTTGTCAGCTTCTCACCGCCCTCTGGGCTCGGGGTCCCAGAGCAGCCAATCCCCCGGGGGGGAGGGGGGGCGGTCCGTCCGCAGGTGCTGGAAGATCGGGTTGGTGCCCATGGCCGGAGCGCTTAAAACCCTTAGAAACCCTCATAAACCGTCAGCTCCAGACTTTCAAATGTCAGCCTGAGAGACACCTAATCTCCAACCTAAAAAAAAAAAAAAAAAACACACCCGTTGCCATCGAGTCAATTCTGACTCATAGCGACGCTATAGGACAGAGTAGAACTGCCCCACAGTTTCCAAGGAGCACCTGGTGGATTCAAACTGCCAACCTTTTGGCTAGCAGCCTTAGCACGTAACCACTACGCCACCAGGGT
Source organism: Loxodonta africana (assembly GCF_030014295.1). Classification (NCBI taxonomy): domain Eukaryota; kingdom Metazoa; phylum Chordata; class Mammalia; order Proboscidea; family Elephantidae; genus Loxodonta; species Loxodonta africana. The sequence continues at coordinate 43,379 of NW_026974930.1, read as the reverse complement.
AACCCACTAAACCTACTGCCACCAGGGTAGAGGCTCCAAATCCCGCCAGTGTGAGGACCCCTCAAATCCCCTCAGCACCAGAGACCGTGTCCACAGCGACTGCTACACAGCGCCGCACAAACGTTTAAGTTAACAAACAACATGGTTGCTCAGGACCCCTTCCTGCTACCCCCACCCCCGCCACCCAGAGGGGGAGCGGAACCCGGCATCCACACTGTTAACAGACACTGAATCGCTGCATCCACAAGGAGTAGGATCCCCGCACTGCTCCACAGATTCCCAGGACCCCTTCCTTTCCCGGTGGGGCCGCGCCGACGCCCCAGCCCCGAGAGTAGATCAGCCGGGCGCGGGCGCGGGCGCGGGGTGCGTCAGCCTCCCAGGCACAGTGCCCAAAACAGTAAGGGGCAGCAGGGCCTTGGGCGGGGGATCCCTCTCTCCCCTGTCCCTGGCACCCTACGGAGTCTGGTGGGGGTGGGAGGAGGAATGGGGGCGAGTGCCCCGCCCTCAGTCTGGAATCTCACCCCCCCGGGCGAACTCTGGGCCTTGGTTTCCCCCCTGGCACAGGGAGCAGGTGGGGGGCGGGGGCGGGGCAGGCGCCCATCCCCCAACTTGGCCCTCAAACCCGCCCCGGGCAGAGTAGGGACCTGGGCGCAGCCCTGGACAAGGCCTTTCTCCCCAAGCCCTTCAAGCCCCCAGGCCCGAGGGCACTCCGCAGCTGGATGCCGCGGCTGGACCCCCCCCCGCCGCAAATCCATGGGGATGCAAATTTCGCAGACCAGCTGTGTCTCCGGGGCCAGAGGCTCCCTCTTGCAGACCCCTGAAGCATGCATGCATGCACGCTATCAAAGCAGTGCGGCCAAAGACAGGAAATTGGAATAGAGACATTATAGAGTGGACAGTGAAAAGTGATTTCTGAGGGACATGCAGCTCAAGCGGAGGAGGTAGCATACAACTAAATGCCCTTCTCCTTCTATTGTTCAATGGTCTTGAGAAAGAATGTGTCCCAGGAATTAACTGTAGCCCAGGAGAACTTGAAGACAGCAAATACAGAGGACCGGTCAGGATGCTTCTGCAGTGGTCAGGGTGAGCAGTGATGGTGGTAGTGCAGGTGGGAACAGTGGGCAGGCTTGAGGTGTACTTTGGAGCTTGAGCTGCCAAGAATTGCTGGTGGATCAGACGTATGGGATGAGGGGAATGGAGAATCAAAGGTGACTTCTAGAATTCAGGTACCATGAGCGCATGGTCACCAGAGCCATTCTCTACCATGTGGAAAACCATGGAGGAACAAACTTGAGAAAATGACCAAAAGATTTTTTCTGGACATGTTAGATTTGGATGTCTGAGTTCGTCCAAGTGTGGAGAACAGTTCCCAGCTGTGGATACCACTCTGAGGTAGAGTAGTTTTCTGGGTTCTAAGAATTTGGAGATCATCAGCCTATAGCTGATTTGAAAGCCACTGGTGGTGCGATGATTATGCATTTGGGTGCTACCAAAAGGTCTGCAGTTTGAATCTACCAGTCGCTCCTTGGAAACCCTGTGCGGAAGCTCTACTCTGTCCTGTAGGGTCCCTATGAGTCAGAATCCACTCGATAGCGACTTTGTTTTGTTTTGTTTTAATACTAAGCTCAGAAAAGTTGTGTGTCAGGGTTGTATTTTTTCACAATACTTATTCAAGCAGTTCGAATCTACCAGCCACTCCTTGGAAACCCTATGGGTCAATTCTACTCTGTCTTTTAGGGTCACTATGAGATAGATAGAATCGACTCAACAGCAATGAACTTAGTCTTAGAGGAGCCCTTTGTCTGTCGAAGCTGAGAGTTTTACTTCATACTTTTTAAAACTGCCATGTCTCATGTTATGTGGCTACCCTTACAGGAGCATTTTTGGTGCTAACTTGACTTGTTCTTGGTGAAGGGCTCTGTATTCATTTTCTAGGGCTGCCATAGTAAATTACCAAAAACTCAGTGTCTTTAAAAAAACATATAATCCAAACAGTCCAAGAAGCTGTATTATATGAAGAAGAAGGGGCATCAGGATTGGAGGAAGACTCATTAACAGCCTAGACATGCAGATGACACAACCTTGCTTACTGAAAGTGAAGACGACTTGAAGTACTTACTGATGAGGATCAAAGACTTCAGCCTTCAGTATGGATTACACTTCAACATAAGAAAACAAAAATCCTCACAACTGGAGCAATAAAAAAATCACAGTAAACAGACAAAATACTGAAGTCGTCAAGGATTTCATTTTACTTGGATCCACAATCAACACCCATGGAAGCAGCCGTCAAGAAATCAAACGACATATTTTATTGGGCAAATCTGCTACAAAAGACCTCTTTAAAGTGTTAAAAATCGAAGATGTCACTTTGAGGACTAAGGTGTGCCTGAACCAAGCCATGATATTTTCAGTCGCCTCATGTGCAGCTAAAGCTGGACAATGAATAAGGAAGACAAAAGAACTGAAACTTGAATTATGTTGTTGGTGAAGAAAATGAATATACCATGGACTGCTAGAAGAATGAACACACCTGTCTTGGAAGAAGTACAGCCAGAATGCTCCTTAGAAAGGTGGGTGGCAAGACTTGGTCTCACGTCCTCTGGACATATTATCAGGAGGAATCAGTCCCTGGAAAAAGACATCGTGCTTGGTAAAGTAGAGGGTCAGTGAAAAAGACAAAGATCCTCAATGAGACAGATTGAGACGGTGGCTGCAACAGTGGGCTCAAACATTTCAATGAGAAAGGCCCAGGGCTGGGCACTGTTTCGTTCTGTTGTACATAGGGCCGCTATGAGTTGGAACTGACCCAACAGCACCTAACAACAACAGCATAAACTCACTAGATCTCCTGGGGATAGAATGTCATATTCACTGTAGAATAGATAGAGTTTCTTTGTTTGTTTGTTTACCATATTTACTAATACTAACACTTACATTTGATAACTTCCACACTCTGTTGGATCGCTTTTCTTTGGAATGGATACAAACGTGCATCTCTTGCAGCCTGTTGGCCAGGTAGCTAGCTTCCAAATTTCTTTGCATGGTGGAGTGGGCATCTACAGTGCTGCATCTGTTTGTTGAACCAACTCAGTGGGTATTCTGTCAGCTCCTGGAGCCTTGTTTTTCGCCAGTGCCTTCAGTGTAGCTTGGACTTCTTGCTTCACTACTACCAGTTCTTCATCATGTGCCACCTCATGAAACGACTGAAAGCTGACCATTTCTTTTGGTGCTGTGACTCTGTGTATTCTTTCCATCTTTTGTGTGTGTGCTTTAAGTGAAACTTTACAAATCAAGTCAGTCTCTCATACAAAAATTTGTATACAGCTTGCTATGTACTCCTAGTTCCTCTCCCACTAATGAGACAGCACACTCGTTCTCTCAGCCCTGAATTCCCCGTGTCCATTCAGCCACTTTCTGTCCCCCTCTGCCTTCTCATCTCCCCTCCAAACGGGAGCTGCCCACATAGTCTCATGTGTCCACTTGAGACCAGAAGGTCTCTCCTCACCACTATCATATTCTATCCTATAATCCAGTCCAATCCCTGTCTGAAGAGTTGGCTTTGGGAATGGTTCCAGTCTTGGGCCAACAGAAGGTCTGGGGACCGTGACCTCCAGGGTTCCTCTAGTCTCAGTCAGATCATTAAGTCTGATTTTTTTATGGGACTTTGAGGTCTGCATCTCACTGCTCTCGTGCTCCGTCAGGGATGCTCTGTTTCGTTCCCTGTCGGGGCAGTCTTCAGTTGTAGACGGACACCATCTAGTTCTTCCGGTCTCAGGCTGATGTAGTCTTGGATTTACGTGGCCATTTCTGTCTTTTGGACTCATAATTACCTTGTATCTTTGGTGTTCTTCATTCTCCTTTGTTCCAGGTGGGTTGAGACCAATTGATGCATCTTAGATGGCTGCTTGATAGTGTTTTTAAGACTGCAGACGCCACTCACCAAAGTGGGATGCAGAATGTTTTCTTAATAGATTTTGTTATGCCAATTGAGCTAGATGTCCCCTGAAAACATGGTCCCCCAACTGCTGCCCATGCTACTCTGGCCTTTGGAGCTTTTGGTTTATTCAGGAAACTGCTTTTGGTTTAGTCCAGTTATGCTGACCTCTCCTTTATTGTATGATGTCTTTCCCTTCACCTAAAATAGTTCTTGTCTACTATCTAATTTGCGAATATCCTTCTCCCTCCCTTTCTCCCCACCCTCATAACCATCAAAGAATATTTTCTCCGTTTAAACTATTTCTTGAGTTCTTATAATAGTGGTCTCATACAACATTCGTCCTTTTGCAACTGACTAATTTCACTCAGCATAATGCCCTCCAGATTCCTCCAAGCTATGAAATATTTCACGGATTCATCATTGTTCTTAATCTATGTGAAGTATTCCATCGTGTGAATGTACCACAATTTATTTATCCATTCATCTGTTGATGGGCACCTTGGTTACTTCCATCCTTCTGCTATTGTAAACAGTGCTGCAGTGAACATGGTTGTTCATATATCTGTTCATATAAAGGCTCTTATTTCTCTAAGATATATTCCAAGGAGTGGGATTGCCATATGCTATGGTAGTTCTATTGGTAGCTTTTTAAGGAAGTGCCAGATTGATTTCCAAAGTGGCTGCACCATTTTAAATTCCCACCAGCAATGAATAAGTGTTCCAGTCTCTCCACAACCTCTCCAACATTTATTATTTTGTGATTTGGGATTAATGGCAGCCTTGTTGGAGTGAGATGGTGTCTCATTGTAGTTTTGATTTACATTTCTCTAACGGCTAATGATTGTGAGCATTTCCTCATGTATCTGTTACCTGCCTGAATGTCTTCTTCGTTGAAGCACCTGTTCCTATCCTTTGCCCATTTTTAAAATGGATTATTTGTCTTTTTGTTATTGAGTTTTTGCAATATCATGTAGATTTTAGAGATCAGATGCTGATCGGAAATGTTATAGCTAAAAACTGTTTCCCAGTCTGTAGGTAATCAGTTTACTCTTCTGGTGAAGACTTTGGATGAGCGTAAGTGTTTGATTTTTAGGAGTTATCTAATTTCTCTTTGGGTACTTGTACATTGTTAGTAATGTTTTTGTTACAATCCCACCCTAATCCTCTTTAACATAAAATTACAATCAAAAAATGGAGGACAACTACAGAACACTGGGAATCATGGCCTAACCAACTTGATACACACATTTTCGGGGGGACATAATACAATCCATGACATCCACCTTTTAGTATATTTTGGGGACTGGCTCTTTTAGTCAGAAATAGGTTGAATAAAAGTGCTTACTTACCAGCAGTTTCCCAACAGTGTTGGTGACGGATCCCCAGTTGGATACACACAATCACACTGACGTCATTTGCGGTGCCTCAGCAAGTCCCACTTGCCTTCGTAACACTGATCTCTAGAACAAAACACAGCTCTGTAAGCAAGTCAGGTAAAAATAAAGGCATTGGATATTGAACATCACTAAAGACATAAGTGCATATTGGTTCTGTGCTGGTTGCCAGAATCTAATTCTCTTAATTAATTCATATTTTTTGTAGATATTTTTCTTGCTCCATATACCCAGAGTTCTGTGTACATATACTGAACATTCTACACGTAGTTTTCTCACAAATATTACCCAATGTCATTCATTTTTTTGACCATTCACTCAATGTTCAAGAATAAATTGAAGTATAGGAAACATTCTTATGGTTATTTAACTCTAAGGATGAAGAAATCGCATAGTGGGTCTTGGCTCACTCTAGAAATTCTCTACGTGATGCAGTTCCACACAGCAACACGGACCTTCATCTCAGCACAGGAAGAAAGACAGCTTTGTCTCAATATTTGCCACTGCTCTTCACCTTCTATTAAGGTAAAAATTCTTCAGCCTGCCAAGAGCATTGTTCAAGAATTGGCTCCAAATCTCTCCTTGAAAACTACAGTGAAAAATCTTATAAAAATGTTAAGTTTTATTATTAGGCAAACCACTATTTCATCAAATCATCGTCTCTATATAAATTTCTCACCACTTTTATGTGGCTTAAGGCAACAATCAGGTGTGTAATAATGTGTGTATCATTACATTTCAGATTATAAAGTGATGTTCCAATGGTTTAAAGAGTTGGAGGGACTATTGTGGCTAGAGAATACTGAATCAAAAAATATTTCGACATGAAAGTTTCAACAACAAATATGTTCCATAACTGTAGGTGTACTTGTAGGTAAATGTTTAATGTAATACTTTGGACGGTTAAAAAAGACAAAAACAAATAAAAACACATTAAACAGCAGAATAAGTCAATAGATGTCTCTTATCATGACAGATAGAAACAGAAAACAAAGAATAAAAAATAAGTGCAGCAGAGGTTACCAGCATTATGTAAAAGAGCTGAGCATCTTGATGCTGAAATAAAATAGCTAGATGCTTCAAAATGTGCATCCAGCAGCTTTTCCCTTTAGCAGGTGTTGCAATTTCTGATTTATTGGAATTAAACTAGTTGTCCATGTCATTCACGTATTATTTTAATGCAATAAATTATTTTACAAGTCTCATGCTGTAGAAAAAATGCTTAAATCATTACATAAACATAGCTTTGCTCACAACTCTTCCCATTCTGAATGCATTACTTTTCCCTTTACCACTTCCTAAATAGCTTTGAAAATCTTCACAGTGCTGTAAACCCAAGTTCTAGTCCCACCACCATTTTATGTGATACTGATCACTGTGTGTCCCTGTGAAGTCTTTTTTTTTTTACATCCTATAGCACTATGGTCACTATTGTCGACTCAACATGTTTACTGCCTTATTGCGCTCTTTACCTGTTGTTGAAGCCTTGTTATTTACTTTTAAATGTCTTTCTTATTTCTCTACCTTAACACTTAAAACAGTGTTTCATTTTATTTGCTGTTGTTGTTTTCTTTTATTGTATTTCTTCTTGTCCACTCAGAGTTCAGGCATGATTAAACATATGGGTAATTACATTTTTGTGGAGACAGAATGGGATTTAGAATCAAGTTTCAATTACCTGGGTTTTACTTCCTTCATTGACTAGCTGTATATTGGCAATACTTACTGACTATAAAACTTAATTTCAACATTTGTAAAACAGGTTACAAGCTATCTATGCTTTTTTTAGATATATACATTTTTTAAAATTTCAAAATATAAATTCACCAAAAATGATGTTAACATTTAGATTTTTCTTGTGATAAAAAAACTAAACCAAACCTGTTGTCATCAAGTTGATTCCAACTCATACGACTCTATAGGACAGAGGAGAGCTGCCCCTTAAGGGTTTCCAAGGAGTGGCTGGTGGACTTGAACCGTCGGCCTTTTGGTTAGCAGCCAGGTTGTAATCCGCTACATCACCAGGACTCCTTTCTTGTAATAAGTCAGATAAATTGATAAGCTTATATTCCAGCTATGTATTTAGTGCATGAAATATGTCAAAGAGAATTATGTAATGTTTAAAATTTTAAAATGTAAATTGATCAAAAATTATAATAAATTCTAAATAAGTAAGATAAAATGACAGCTCCAGATCTCAGTAGGGGTTTAAATGCCTTTGAGACCAGTTGGTTCTCCTGTTTTCACCCATTCTCAATGGCACAAACTCAGCATCAGTCTCTGAATAGTGATTATGATACTAACACAGTAGACGGTCAAGAGTGGTCGGGCTACTATTTTCACGTTTTGCTGGCTAATAGATTTAAATTATCTTTACTGTCTAATATTTCTTATCTTTTACTTTTGGAGAACGAAGTCAATTGTTCATGTCGTATTATGTATGGTACAGCCCAGAGTGTTTGTAGTGTTCAATACTTTAAATTTCTCACCACTTTCATCATTACTTTTTTGTATAGGAAACTCAGGAATCAAATATTTAAACTGTCCAGCAATGCTTACCTTGTAAGTATAAAGTGGGAGCCATTATAACCTTAAGGAAAATATCATTGATACAATGTTGGCTTTTTAATTAGGCAGATTTGTATTTGTAATCCCACTCTGCCCTTTATTGGCTGATGACTTTAAGTATGCTTCTTTACTTTCCGTAGCCTTGATTTACTCACCCACAGAATGGGATGATAACCCTCATCTGGAAAGAATATATATATATATATGTATGAAACTTACTTCTGACAATGGATGAAACAAAGCCAATACTAACAAATATTGCTATTTCTTCTACCTGCCTTCTTTACTCACTCCAAGCTTCTAGACAGTTTGCTCAGATACATTTCCTTCCTTCCTTTCTTCTTTCTTTCTATGCTACCTCTTTTTGTTTCCCTTTCAGTTTCATTGTGAATTCACAAACGCTAGGTTGAATTTCAGAGTTTATATGCTATTGGGGGTATGCATCTAAGTAAGCAAATTTACCTTCCTGAAATATGGATAATTCCTGCACTGCCTGCCTCACATGGCATGCGAAAGTTATTTAAAATAGTAAGAAAATATAAATATGTTACTTATTATCTATTGAGTCCATACATCAAGCTAGATAATTTAACTGTCATGTTGAAGTGATAAATTTATAAATATAGATGGTAATATTTTGTTATTAATGTAAGAAGAGTAAGTTAGAAACCTCATATGAAGAGCAGGTGAGGATTTCAAAAGGATTGGTTCTCAGAAGGGTAGGACTAGAACAGTAATAAACAAAATGTAAAATATGTTCATAGCAGGAACATACAAAAGGTTGCTCCTACAACAGTGTTTAAAATAGAATAATGTATATTTGATTAGACAATCATTTATGGGAATAAGAAGATTAAGAAAATTTATCCTTACCTGCAAAATCTTAGAACCAAAAAACCAAACCAAACCCAGTGCCGTCGAGTCAATTCCTACTCATGGCGACCCTATAGGACAGAGTAGAACTGCCCCATAGAGTTTCCAAGGAGTGCCTGGCAGATTCAAACTGCCAACCCTTTGGTTAGCAGCCGTAGCACTTAACCACTATGCCACCAGGGTTTCCACCAAATCTTAGAAGCAGCAACATATTCATCATATTTCATCCAGAATATTCATGATGTCCTGCAGTCATGCATTTGAACTCATTTTTGCAGAAACATTCATTTTTATAGCTACTCACCTTCCTGGTGATTACGTCATTGGCTCCTAAAGACCAGAAAAAGAACCAAATGCAATTTGGCTGTCTGGACTGGGTCTCAACGAAGACTCTTAAAGTTAAACAAATGAATAAAAATATCTTAAATAAATAATACCTGCTATGCGCAACTGCTTGTGTGTGGTACCAGGAAAATAAACACTAATCAAGGTAATTTAATTCTCAGTGAAATGAAACCTCATATGGAAACATGGGAATTTTACTCTCCCTTGATAATTACATCATCTAGAATCATCTCATGTGAGATTTTTATCATAAAGAAAGGGTTCATGGAAAGGAAATGCCTGACTGGAGCCAGCTGTGGATTATTCTTAATTGCCTCTCCACTCTCACATTCCCAAAAGGAAGGAGGATATCAGGGCTTAATATGACTCAAGTACAGCATGAGAAAATGGAATATGTTTACAAATGTCAACACAACTGTTTGTAAAATAATTAGATATTTATTAAATCATTTTGTGAGAAACGAAGTGGCTCTAATCAGACTTAAATAAATGGGTTGACTAATTTTTTTTGTAGTTGTTAATATTTGAATGTACCATGCAACTAGGTTGATGGAAGTTGCATATAAAAGTTATCCAAATCACTCAGTAGGATCATTTCAAAGAATCTGAAAAAAGTTAGGAAAATAAATTTGAAATACTGTGGCACTATGAGTCAACCAGAATTATAGAGCATTCAGTTAATTGGAGTAGAAAAGAACTGAAGGTATCATTTTCAAATCGATTGTTGTTGTTAGGTGCCATCAAGTCTGTTCTGACTCATAGCCAACCTATGTATCACAGAACAAAACACTGCCTGGTCCTGTGCCATTCTTACAATCGTTACTATGCTTGAGCCCATTGTCGCACCCACTGTGTCAATCTATCTCTTTGAGGGTCTTCCTTTTTTCCCGCTGATCCTGTACTTTACCAAGCATGATGTCCTTCTCCAGGAACTGATCTTTCCTGACAACATGTCGAAAGTATGTAAGACACAGTCTCGCCATCCTTGCTTCCAAGGAACATTCTGGTTGTACTTCTTCCAAGACAGATTTGTTCCTTCTTTTGGCAGTGCATTCAATATTCTTTGCCAACGCCACAATTCAAAGGCGTCAATTCTTCTTTGGTCTTCCTTATTCATTGTCCAGCTTTCACATGCATATTAGGCGATTGAAAACACAATGGCTTGGGTCAGGCACACCTTAGTCTTCAAGGTGACATATTTGCTTTTCAACACTTTAAAGAAGTCCTTTGTGGCAGATTTGCCCAATGCAATGCGTCTTTTGATTTCTTTCTTTTTTTTTTAATTTTTATTGTGCTTTAAGTGAAAGTTTACAAATCAAGTCATTCTCTCACACAAAAACTTATACACACCTTGTTACATACTCCCAATTGCTCTTCCCCTAATGAGACAGCCTATTCCCTCCCTCCACTCTCTCTTTTCATGTCCATTCCTCCAGATTCTAACCCTCTCTACCCTCTCCTCTTCCCTCCAGACAGGAGATGCCAACATAGTCTCAAGTGTCCACCTGATCCAAGAAGCTCACTCCTCACCAGCATCCCTCTCCAACCTATTGTCCAGTCCAATCCCTGTCTGAAGAGTTGGGTTTGGGAATGGTTCCTGTCCTGGGCCAACAGAAGGTCTGGAGGCCATGACCACCAGGGTCCTTCTAGTCTCAGTCAGACCATTAAGTCTGGTCTTTTTACAAGAATTTGGAGTCTGCATCCCACTGTTCTCCTGCTCCCTCAGGGGTTCTCTGTGCTCCCTGTAAGGGCAGTCATCAGTTGTAGCTGGGCCCCGTCTAGTTCTTCTGGTGTCAGGCTGAGGTAGTCTCTGGTTTATGTGGCCCTTTCTGTCTCTTGGGCTCATAATGGCCTTGTGTCCTTGGTGTTCTGCATTCGCCTTTGATCCAGGTGGACTGAAACCAATTGATGCATCTTAGATGGCCGCTTGCTAGGGCCGAAGACCCCAGATGCCAGTCTCCAAAGTGGGATGCAGAATGTTTTCTTAATAGATTTTATTATGCCAGTTGACTTAGATGTCCCTTGAAACCATGGTCCCCAAACCCCTGCCCCTGCTACTCTGGCTTTCGAAGCGTTCAGTTTATTCAGGAAACTTCTTTGCTTTTGGTTTAGTCCAGTTGTGCTGACCTTCTCTGTATTGTGTATTGTCTTTCCCATCACCTAAAGTTGTTCTTATCTACTATCTAATTAGTGAATACCCCTCTCCTTCAGTCCCTCCCTCCCCTCTCTCTTAACCATCAAAGAATATTTTCTTCTCTGTTTAAACTATTTTCTCAGTTCTTATAGTAGTGGTCTTATACAATACTTATTCCTTTGTAACTAATTTCACTCAGCATAATGCCTTCCAGGTTCCTCCATGTTATGAAATGTTTCACAGATTCATCACTGTTGTTTATCAATGCGTAGTATTCTGTCGTGTGAATATACCATAGTTTATTTATTCATTCATTCATTGATGGGCACCTTGGTTGCTTCCATGTTTTTGCTATTCTAAACAGTGCTGCAATGAACATAAGGGTGCATATATCTGTTCCTGTAAAAGTACTTATTTCTCTAGGAATATTCCAAGGAGTGGGATTGCTGGACCATATGGTAGTTCTATTTGTAGCTTTTTAAGGAAGCGCCAAATTGATTTCAAAAGTGGTTGTACCATTTTACATTCCCACCAACCGTGTGTAAGTGTTCCAATCTCTCCACAACTTCCCCAACATTTCTTGTTTTGTGTTTTTTGGATTAATGCCAGCCTTGCTGGAGTGAGATGAAATCTCATTGTAGTTTTGATCTGCATTTCTCTAATGGCTAATGACCATGAACATTTCCTCATGTATCTGTTAGCTACCTAAATGTCTTCTTTAGTGAAGTGTCTGTTCATATCTTTTGCCAATTTTTTAATTGGGTTATTTGTCTTTTTGTAGCTGAATTTTTGCAGTATCATGTAGATTTTAGGGATCAGGCACTGATTGGAAATGTCATACCTAAAAACTTTTCCCCAGTCTAGGTAATCTTTTAACTCTTTTGGTGAAGTCTTTGGATGAGCATAGGTGTTTGATTTTTAGGAGCTCCCAGTTATCTAGTTTTTCTTCTGCATTGTTTATAATGTTTTGTATACTGTTTATGCCATGTATTAGGGCTCCGAACAGTGTCCCTATTTTTTCTTCCATGATCTTTATCCTTTTAGATTTTACATTTAGGTCTTTGATCCATTTTGAGTTTGTTTTTGTTCACAGAGTGAGGTATGGGTCTTGTTTCATTTTTTTGCAGATGGATATCCAGTTATGCCAGCATCATTTGTTAAAAAAACTGTTTTTTCCCCATTTAACTGTTTTGGGGCCTTAGTCAAATATCAACTGCTCATATGTGAATGGATTTATGCCTGGATTCTCAGATCTGTTCCATTGGTCTATGTATCTGTTGTTGTAGCAGTACCAGGCTGTTTTGACTACTGTGGCAGTATAATATGTTCTAAAATCAGGTAGAGTGAGGCAGGCCTCTCACTTTATTCTTCTTTTCCAGTAATGCTTTACTTATCTGGGGCCTCTTTCCCTTGCATATGAAGATGGTGATTTTTTCTCCATCTCATTAAAAAATGTCATTGGACTCATTAGACATGGATTGGACTGGACAATGGATTGGAGAGAGAGATGATGAGGAGTGAGCTACTTGTATCAGGTGGACACTTGAGACTATGTTGGCATCTCCTGTTTGGAGGGAAGACGGGAGGATAGAGAGGGTTAGAAGATTACAAAACAGTCACGAAAAGAGAGACTGGAAGGAGGGAGCGGGCTATCTCATTGTGTAGTAAGGTGTATATAAGTTTATATTTGAGAGACTGACTTGATTTGTAAACTTTCACTTAAAGCACAATACAAATTATTTTTAAAAAGCTGGAATTTGGCTCGGAATTGCATTAAATCTATGGATCGCTTTTGGTAGAATAGACATTTTTATAATGTTAAGTCCTCCAATCCATGAGCAAGGTGTGTTTTTCCACATAGGTAGGTCTCTTTTGGTTTCTTGCAGTAGCGTCTTCTAGTTTTCTATGTTTAGGTATTTTATGTCTCTGGTAAGATGTATTCCTAAGTATTTTATCTTCTTCAGGGCTATTGTAAATGGTATTGATTTGGTGATTTCCTCTTCGATGTTCTTTTTGTTGGTGTAGAGGAATCCAACTGATTTTTGTATGTTTATCTTGTATCCTGATACTCTGCTGAACTCTTCTATTAGTTTCAGTAGTTTTCTGAAGGATTCCTTAGGGTTTTCTGTGTATAAGATCATGTCATCTGCACATAGAGATACTTTTACTTTTTCCTTGCCAATCTGGATGCCCTTTATGTCTTTATCTAGCCTAATTGCTATGGGTAGGACCTCCAGCACAGTGTTCACTAATAGTGGTGATAAAAGGCATCCTTGTCTGGTTCCCTATCTCAAGGGGAATACTTTCAGGCTCTCTCCATTTAGGATGATGTTGGCTATCGGTTTTGTATCAATGCCCTTTATTATGTTGAGGAATTTTCCTTCTATTCCTATTTTGCTGAGAGTTTTTATCATGAATGGTGTCGAACTTTGTCAAATGCCTTTTCTGCATCAATTGATGAAATCATGTGATTCTTGTCTTTTGTTTTATTTATATGATGGATTACATTAATGGTTTTTCTGATGTTGAATCATTCCCACATACCCAGTATGAATCCCACTTGGTCATGGTGAATTATTTTTTTGATATGTTGTTGAACTCTATCGGCTAGAGTTTTTTGAGGATTTTGGCATCTAAGTTCATGAGGGATATAGGTCTGTAATTTTTGTGTGTGTGTGTGATGTCTTTACGTGGTTTTGGTATCAGGTAGCTTCATAGAATGAGTTTGGGAGTATTCTGTCCTTTTCTGTTCTCTGAAATACCTTTAGTAGTAGTGGTGTTAACCCTTCTCTGAAAGTTTGGTAGAACTCTTCAGTTAAACTGTCCGGGCCAGAGCTTTTTTTTTTTGGCGGGGGGGAGTTTTTTGATTACCTTTTTCACCTCGTCTTTTGTTATGGGTCTGTTTAGTTGTTCTACTTCTGTTTGTGTTAGTTTAAGTAGGTAATGTGTTTCTAGGAATTCATCCATTTCTTCCAGGTTTTCAAATTGTTAGAGTACAATTTTTCAGAGTAATCTGATATGATTCTTTTAATTTCAGTTGGGTGTGTTTTAATATCGCCCATCTCATTTCTTATTCGGGTAATTTGGTTCCTCTCCTGTTTTTTTTCCCGTTTTTCTTTTGTCATTTTGTCTAGTGGTTTATCAATTTTGTTGATTTTTTTTCAAAAAAACTAGCCTTTGGTCTTGTTAATTCTTTCAATTGTTTTTCTGTTTTCTATTTCATTTAGTTCTGCTCTAATTTTTATTATTTGCTTTCTTCTAGTACCTGTGAGTTTCTTTTGTTGCTCTCTTTCTATTTCTTCAAGTTGTAGAGATAATTCTTTCATTTTGGCCATTTTTTCTTTTTGTATGTGTGTATTTATTGATATAAATTGGCCTCTGAGCACCGCTTTTGCTGTGTCCCAAAGGTTCTGATAGGAAGTGTTTTCATTCTCATTGGATTCTATGAATTTCTTTATTCTATCCTTAATGACTTCTATAATCCAATCTTTTTTGAGCAGGGTATTGTTCAGTTTCCAAGTGTTTGATTTCTTTTTCCTGGTTTTCCTGTTATTGATTTCCACTTTTATGGCCTTCTGGTCAGAGAAAATGCTTTGTAATATTTCAATGTTTTGGATTCTGCTAAGGCTTGCTTTATGACCTAATATGTGGTCTATTCTATAGAATGTTCCATGTGCACTAGAAAAGAAAGTTTAGTTGGTTGCTGTTGGGTGGAGTGTTCTGTATATGTCTATGAGGTCATGTTAGTTGATTGTGGCATTTAGATCTTCCGTGTCTTTATTGAGCTTCTTTCTGGATATCCTATCCTTCAGCGAAAGTGGTGTGTTGAAGTCTCCTAGTATTATTGTGGAGCTATCTATCTCACTTTTCAATGCTGATGGAGTTTGTTTTATGTATCTTGCAGCCCTGTCATTGGGCGTGTAAATATTTAATATGGTTATATCTTCTTAGTGTATTGTCCCTTTAATCATTATATAGTGTCCTTCCTTATCCTTTATGATGGATTTAACTTTAAAGTCTATTTTGTCAGAAATTAATTTGCTACTCCAGCTCTTTTTTGATTGTTGTTTGCTTGATATATTTTTTTCCATCCTTTGAGTTTTAGTTTGTGTTTCTAATTCTAATGTATGTTTCTTATAGGCAGCATATAGACGGATCTTGTTTTTTAATCCATTCTGCCACTCTCTGTCTCTTTATTGGTGCATTTAGTCCATTTAGATTCAGAGTAATTATGGATAGGTGTGAATTTAGTGCTATCATTTTCATGTCTTTTTTTGTGTGTTGACAGTTTCTTTTTCCCACTTCATTTTATGTGCTGAGTAGATTTTCTTTATATATCGTCCTTTCCTCATATTTGTTGTTGATTTTGTTTCTGCTGAGTCTCTATTTTTTTTTTAATGAGTAGGATAGTTTATCTCTTTTGTGGTTACCTTATTATTTACCCCTATTTTTCTAAATTTAAATGTAACTTTTATTTCTTTGTATCACCATATTTTCCTCTCCATATGGAAGGTGTATGATAACATTTCTTACTCCCTCCTTATTATTCTAATGTTGTCTTCTTTTATATGATAACATTGCTGTTAACGTTTCGAGTTTTTGTTTGTTTGTTTGTTTAATAATCTTGCTTTGTTTTTTTGGATTTCCCCGTCTGGGTTGACTTCTGGTTGCTCTGCCCAGTGTTCTAGTCTTTGGTTGATACCTGATATTATCGATTTTCTAGCCAAAGAACTCCCTTTAGTATTTCTTGTAGTTTTGCTTTGGTTTTTATGAATTCTCTAAACTTCTGTTTATCTGGAAATGTCTTAATTTCACCTTTATATTTGAGAGACATTTTTGCTGGATATATGATTCTTGGCTGGCAATTTTTTCCTTCAACTTTTTATATGTCATCCCATTGCCTTCTTGCCTGTGTGGTTTCTGCCTAGTAGTCCAAGCTTATTCTTATTGGCTCTCCTTTCTAGGTGACTTTTCCTTTATCCCTAGCTGCTCTTAAACATAGAGAGATAGTATTTTTTGGCAAGTTCCAAAGTATAATCTGTCTTGGAGACTTTCTTTTGACATCTGCCTCATGTTCAGTTAGACGAGTATCTTGGATAGATATCTTCTCCTCTTTCATGATATCAGGGAAGTTTTCTGCTAAAAAGTCTTCAACAATTTTCTCTGTATTTTGTGTTATCTGTCCCTGTTCTGATACTCCAATCATTCGTAGGTTATTTCCCTTGATACAGTCTGCCATGATTCTTAAGCTTTCTTCATTTTTTAAAAATTCTTTTATCTGATTTTTCTTCAAACATATGAGTGCCAAGTGCTTTATCTTCAAGTTCAGAAATTCTGCCTTCCATTTGCTCAAATCTGCTTCTCTGGCTTTCTATTGAGTTGTCTATTTCTTTAATTTTATTGTTAATTTTCTGAATTTCTGATTGCTGTCTGTCTATGGATTTTTCCAGCTTATGAAATTTTTCATTATGTTCCTGAATAATCTTTTTAATTTTTTCAATTGCTTTATCTGTATGTTCCTTGGCTTGTTCTGCACATTGCCTTATTTCCTTCTTGATGTCTTGAAAGGTTCTGCATATTAATGTTTTGTTTTCTGCCTCTGGTAATTCCAGGAATGCACTTTCATCTAGAAGATCCCTTGATTCTTTGTTTTGAGAGTTTGTTGAGGTGATTATGGTCTGTTTCTTTATGTGACCTGAAATTGACTGTTTTCTCTGAGCCATCTCTATAAGTTATTGTATTAGTTTATTTTATGTTTGCTTACTGTGTCATAGCTTCTTGCTTTGTTTTGTTTTGATATGCCCAGATGGGTTGCTTGAGTGACCTAACTTAATTATTTTCACTTTTGGAGCTCTGATGTCCTCTCACCAGATGGTTAGAGCTGTTATCAGGTAGATCAGTCTAGGAGTGCATTCACTTTTCTTGTATGAATTCAGCTCAGGTGTCTAGGTAGCTGATCATCAAGTGTGTGGTGCAGGCTGTGTCCTACACCCTTAGAGGGGCAGGGGTGATTGGTGCAGGTACCTGTATCTGGTTGTAGCAGGTGGCCATACTCTGAACAAGGCAGGGGGCTGAGAATCATCCCCCAAGTGTCTCTGAGGAAAGTGTGCCCCTATTCCCTAGAGTGTACAGGTGGGTGGGTTCTTCAGATGGACCATGGGCACCCAGTATTTTTGGTTGTAAGGACTGAGAAGTACCAGTTATCCTCGGATCCCTTTTGCGGGTGGCTGGGTGACCTGAGTGGAGCCATCAGTCCTTAGGCCCCTGATATGGGTAGGTGAGGACCCTGTTTAATAGGGAAAGCAATGTCAAATATCAAACACCCACCTCTCCACCACACAGCTGAAATAGTTGGTGTTTGCCAACAGGGGCCTATTCTCCTGGAATAGGCCTAGACAGGTCCATGCAGAGGCAAAAGGTTGTCAAAGTCCACGGACCGTTTATGTCTGATCAGGAGCTACTTCTGTCCTGAGCTTCCCTGGTTAATGGAGCTGGTAAATTATGTTCTTGTCCAACTGCAAATTTATTCCTTCTCAAAGCCCGTGAGGATGGGTCTAGGCTCTCAACAGGACCTATCTCAGGCCCAGGGAAGTCAGCCACTGAAGCCATCTTGGGAGTAGGGGGGTGGGGGGGCAGAGTGGGGGGTGTAGTGAAATATATGCAGGTAATTAGCTTTTGCTGAGAGTGCCGTTCTTCTCTGGTTTCGGAGGACTGAGTAGGCTGTATGGCTGGCTGCTTCTCCCTGAGGAAACTGTGGCCGAACACTAGTACCAACCCGCCACTGCGGCTCCTGGGAATGGTGCCTGAGGGCTCCCCATGATTCAGGTCTGGTAACTCCTCTCCACTTCTGAACCATCTCTTCCTCCCCCTGCCCCTCAGTTCTTTTTCTAAGCTTGCCTTTGATACTCAGGGCTCCTAGCTTGTCATAAATATACTTGTTTCACTTGTTTTTTTCGGGTGTTTGTTGTAAAGAGGGCTCGCTGGAAGCACCTGTCTATTCTGCCAACTTGGCTCTGCCTCTGGAAATAGCATCTTTTGATTTCTTGATTGCTGCTGCTATGGGTATTGATTGTGTATCCAAATAAAATTAAATCATTGACAACTTCAATCTTTTCTCTGTTTATCATGGTTTGTCTTATTGGTCCAGTGGTGAGGATTTTTTTTTTTATGTTGAAGTGTAATCCATAACGAAGGCTGTAGTCTTTGATTTTCCTCAGTAAATGCTTCAAATCCTCTTCACTTTCAGCAAGCAAGGTTGTGTGATCTGCATAATGCAGGCTGTAATGGGTCTTCCACCAATTCTGATACCTCATTCTTCTTCATATAGTCCAGTTCCTCAGATTATTTGCTTAGCATAGAGATTGAATAGGTATGGTGAAAGGACACAACCCTGGCATTCACCTTTCTTGACTGTAAACCACTCAGTCTCCCCATGTTCTGTCTGAACAATTGCCTCTTGATCCATGTACAGGTTCCTGATAACACAATTATGTGTTCTGGAATTCCCATTCTTCACAATGTTATCCATAATTTGTTATGATCCACACAGTCAAATGTCTTTGCATAGCCAGTATAACACAAGTAAACATCCTTCTGGTATTCTCTGCTTTCAGCCAGGATCCATCTGACATCAGCAATGATATCCCTGGTTCCACTCCCTCTTCTGAATCTGGCTTGAATTTCTTGCAGTTCCCTGTTGTTATACTGATATTCAAATCTATTAATGTCCCGTTTATCTTACCATTAATAAGGACCAGTTATAAAAATATACAAATGGTCACCTAATGGTATTAGAAATATGATATTCAAGTCAGCTATTATAGAGACATCTTTGGTTTAGGGTCTGTAAAAACCAATATGCCTATTCTTCATAGGAGACACCTGTGATATCTCACTGGTTTCTAGTCATGCTTGTAGAGCAAGTCAAAATTTCACCCAAGCTTCTGTCAGTATTAATTATATAAAATATATATGGGTTGGAACGAGTGTATATCATCACCATTATCATCAGCAACAGCACTTTTTTTGCATTACCACTAAATCGGTTAAAATTTGTGTTAACTGGGTTAAAAAAAAAAAAAAAAACCTGAATTCAAACTTGTATAATAATTACAGGTGCATGAACCCCTTCTAGAATAAATAAACAATTGACCTAATTAGACAACATCTGGTTTAATTCATGCTCCAGAAATAATCATGACAAATGGGATTACTGTTATTGGTGAAATGGTTACGTTATATCCTTAGAACTAGGCTTGTACTCTATCCTAGTTGATTGACAATCCACAAGTTTCATTGACTTAAAATGTGGGGATATTTCTCATTTATAATACCTCTTGGGTGTGAGTCAAGTGCAAATCTGCTCTGTATTATCATCTTTTCTAATTTCATTTCTGGTTAGCAGCTCTTATGTTAGCCACTATCATGGCAAATGCATAGGAATATGGATGGAACCAGGTAAATGGCACTTAATTCTTCTGTTTGAATGTGTAATCTTTCACTTCACTCATATTCCATTTGCCCAGCAAGTCATATGGCAAATCCTGACGTGAAAGAGATGAGAAATACCCCGCTACTCAGGATGCACCAAGGATAACCCTTTCCCTTGTTTCTAGGTATAGTGAATTAATCATATATTTCATATACCATTAGGCCTGTATTTGGCTTCCATATCATGTTCTTATATTAGTCGTGGAATCGACTCGAAGGCACTGGGTTGGGATATTAGTCAGAATTTTACTACAATAATGATGCATAAAAGACAACCACAAAATCTTAGTGACATGTAATAAAAAGTATTTCATGCAACTCTACAGATCAGCTAGGTTTTGAGTTCAGGTTGTTTCCATGCATCTCTTAATTTCCTTGGACAAGTTGAAGGGACAGCAGACACTTGAGGCATGTTCATCTCATGGTAGAACTTCAAGCTTTCGGAGGAGAAGTCTCTTACAGACTAGGCTGGGAAACACCACACTCACACTCATATCCACATTCCATTAACCAAGTACCATGGCCAAGACTAGTGTCAATGGGTCAGGAAATATACTCCTCCCATGGAGACACTGTAGGTCTGTGTGCGGGGGGGGGGGCAAGCAGGGGAATAATGTCAATATTTGGTGACTAATCTACACAAGTTGCATTCACTCATCCAAGAAATACTTTCTGGATACAAATATTTTTTTCAGATACCAAAGCAGGATGTCAAAGTATATGCATTCTAGTTGTTGTTAGCTGCCATCAAGTTGGTTCCGAGTTATGGTGACTTTATGCATCATAAAATGAAAGATTGCCATGTCCTGTAACATCTTCATGATCTTTGGTATTTTGAGTCCATTGTTGCAGCTATTGGGTTAATCCGTCTCACTGAGGGTTTCCCCATTTTGGTTGGCTCTCTACTTTACCAAACATGGTACCTTTTTCTAGCAATTGGTTTTTCCTGATGATGTGTTCAAAGTAAGCAATTTGAAGTCTCACCAGCTGTCACGGATTGAATTGTGTCCCCCCCCAGAATATCTGTCAACTTGCCTGGGTCATGATTCCCTTGTATGATTCTATGATTGCCTATCATTTTATGATCTGATGTGGTTTCCCTAAGTGTTGTACACCCTATCACTATGATGTAATAAGATGGATTAGCAGAAGTTATGTTGATGAAATGTATAAGATCAGGTAGTGTCTTAAGTGAATCTCTTTTGAGATACAAAAGACAAAAGTGAGAAGAGAGACATGGGAGCCTCATACCACCAAGAAAGGAGTGCTGGAGCAGAGCATGTCCTTTGGGTCTGAGATTCCTGCACTGAGATGCTCCCAGACCAAGGGAAGATTGATGACAAGGGCATTCCTCCAGAGCAGACAGAGAGAGAAAGCCTTCCCCTGGAGCTGACGACCTGAATTTGGACTTGTAGCCTACTAGACAGTGAGAGAATAAATTTTTCTTTGTTAAAGCCATCCTCCTGTGGTATTTCTGATATAGCAGCATTAAATGACTAAGACACCATCCTAATTTCTAAGGTACATTTTTGTTGTATTTATTCTAAGGCTGAATGAGTAAACATTCATTCTATTGGGAGTCTATGGTATATTCAATATTCTTCATCAACACTGGAGTCTGCATGCATCAATTCTTTTTCTAGTAGTAGACAGAAATAGATACACATAATTACATATATATAGTTAGATGGTGCCTTGCTATCTGAAGAAAAATTTAAAGAGTGGGGTAAAAGGACAAGATAGTAACTGGTTCAGGGATGAAGTCTCTCTATCATTTCTAGAAGCAGACTGCTCAAAGCAAATGAACTGGCTAAAGCCCTAAAATAAGAGATGAGTTAGTATCCAAAGAAGAAACCTCAGCAAAATGTAGCTGTAATACAATGAAAGAGCCAAGTGATGTAATAGGAATTGAGGAGCACACAATAATGGAGGCCAGGTGGAGTTGGGCCTTGAGTTTAATTTTAAAAGCTTTCCATTCAACTCAGGTTTTTGTAAAATTGAATAGAACCGTAATAAAATCTACCATATTTTAAATGGATTATTCCATGTACTTTATGGTACAAAGATGGACGCAGTAAGACCATTTAGATAGATATTACAAAAGTACAGGTGAGTAAGTATGATGACTTGAACCATCAAGTATGGAAAATAGCAAAAGTAGCAAAGTCCTGAAGACAATGAGCAAATGCTGAACAATGCATTCTTTGAGAGAACAGTGGAGTCAGGGATGCTGCTAAAGCTTTGGTTGAATAAAGACATCATTTATTAATAGGATGAAGACTGAGCAGGAAAATATCTTGGAGAGCCTAATCAACCTTTAAACTTCAAATACGTCAACTTTGAATACTTAGCATATATCCTCATGGAGATATTAATTTGGAAGTTGATATTCAACCATGGATTTCACGGAAGAGATTCTATTTGGAGATACAAATTTGGTAGTTGTAAACATAGAGATAGAAATTAAACAATGACATAAATTAGATTTAGTCAAATGAGAAGTCTGTTTATTTAAGTAAGGACACAGCACTGTTCATTTATTACAAAATGTCAGGTATCTAGTAGGGGCTGTTACTTATTTTTTAGTACTACTCTAGCTACTATTGGGCCTTTACATACCTACATAAGTTTTAGAATTAGTTTGTCATTTTCTTTACAAATTTTGTTGTGATTTTTATTAGATTTGCATAGAATATATAAACAGTATTGGTGGAATTTAGTCTTCTTAACCATTAACTTTCTATATCTCAAGAATTATTGAGGTCTACTTTTTTTTTTTTTTACCTTCATGTCAATATTATAATTTTATCCATGAAATCCTTGAGTGGTTATGTGTGTTCACGAGTGTAGGAGTGTGTGCATGCATGTGTGCGTTCATATACATGCGTGTAAGTCTGTTCACAGATATACATTAACAAAATATAATCAATAAAATACAAAAAAAAAACACTGAATAGAAAATACCTAAACTAGAAAGCTACTGAACCATTAAAATCCAAAGCAAATCGCTGTCATATAATTTTTATGTTACTTTTATCAAAATTTCGAGAAACTTGCAATTCTTATACTTTGTAATATATTTCAGACACAGGGCATAGTGAGGGTAAGGGGTTTCCAGGGGCAATCTCTAAGTTCAGCCTTTCCCTATCCCAAATTTCAAGATGAATAGATGTTGATGAGTCAGCAGAAATGTCTCCCCCTCTTGTCTGACTTTCATATTTGTGGCGCCTAAAAGCATTCTGTACCTTGTCCGCTGCACCCTTGGACTTGGACCCTGGGGCATCTGCCCTCCTCTGCCCCCCTTTTGCTATGCTTCTGTTTAGACAATGGAGAATATAAAATAGAACAAAACCGTGTGATTAATAATAATCATACGAATTCTAGTTGCATGACCAAGAACAAGTTACTTAACCTCTCTGAGCCTCAACTTTGTCATCTGTACAATGGCAGTAACAACAGTAACAGATTCAATAGAAGTAATAGGTTTTGATGTTGTGAGGATTAACTAGTTGCCATCCAACTGATTTCATCTCATGGCAAACCCATACTCTGTAGGGCTTTCAATTGCTGTGACCTTTTGGAGGTAGATAACTAGGTCTTTCTTCTGAGGTGCCTCTGGGCAGACTGAAGCCACAAATATTTTGGTTAACAGCAAAAAAAAAAAAAAAAAAAAAAAATTTTTTTTTTTTTTAGTGCAACTAGGGACTCCCTGTGAAAGTTAAGTGACTTATTATAAACAAAATGTGTAGAACACTGCTTGGTATATTGTAGTTGCTACTTAATTGTTATCAGAAATTGTTATCAATATATCATGAATATTTATGGCATTATCACTGAAACATTTGATAAAAAGAACAAAAATATAAAGTTGGACAAGCCTCACTTATGCATATTATTTAATACCATAAATCAAATCCCAGAAAATGAATGCTGTCAGTAGATAAAAAAGATACTGTATTTTAAACATATATTTGTAATTACAAAATTCCTAAGATGGCCCTACAATAGGACCAGTACAATAATCCATTCATTAAAAAATATTAAGTAAGTGCATATTGTTTGTCAACTGCTGTTTCAGGTCCCATAGAAACAGAAGTAAACCATCAGAGAAATCTCTACCCATCAGAAACTTACATTCCAATGTAGAAGTACACAAAAAATGCATATACAAATAGAGATACAGTAAAATTCAAAGTAATGCTAATGCTTACAAAATGAGCAAGGCATTGAAGTAGAATGTTAATTTATAGGTTAAATTAGTTGGTCAGCAAAGTCCTTTCTTAAGAGTGATATCTGAGCAGAGATCTGAAAGAAAGGGGAGAGACAACCAACAGGAAAATATGCAAAAAAAAGAAAAAAATGCTAGGAGAGAGAACCAACCCCAGTCCAAAAGCCTGGAGGCAATGAAACAAAACAAGGAGAATGCACAACAGAAATCAAGGCAGAGAGGGGTGCTCTGTAGTGAGGTGAGAGATATGTCCAAAAAACTATCATGGCAGCCTAAAGGACTTGGATTTATTTAAAATCTTTGAAAAGATTTGATCAGAGAGACATGTCACCTGAGTAATGTTTTAAGAACTTCCCCCTGGTTGTTGTCTGATTAGACTCTAGAGGGAAAAATTGAAGGTTGGGAGAGCAGTTAGGAGGCCCTTGCAGTGTCTGAGCAAGCTGTAATGGCAGCCAGGCCCAGGGTGTTGGCAAGGGAGTAATTTAGAAGTGGGCAGATATGGAATCTATTCTGAAGATACAACCAACAGAAAGTGTTGTATATAAGATGTTAGAGAAAGAGAGAAGTCCATGAATACTCCAAATTAGAGAAAAACACTGACGTCACATCAGTGGGGGATAAACATTTTTGGTAAAAAATAATACAAATTCCCATAGAACACTAAATACAAACATACTAATTTTTTTTTGATAGTCTAGAAGAGGCAGAAAAAAATCTGTAATATGATAAAATGCATACATAGTTTAAATGGAAAATAAAACACTGTTAATGTTTTCCATCAATGTTACAATCAAACATTGAGGATCAAATACTCAGCATTTTTCTTGGAAATTGTAGACCTGGATATCATGGCAAACAACACTGGATGAATGGACACAGGAAGGAGAAAAAAGGAGAGTGCTGTCACATTGTAGGGAGAGCAACTAGGATCACATTAACCATGTCTGTGTAAGTGTTTGTATGAGAAACTTACTCGAATTGTAAACTTTCACTTAAAGCACAATAAAAAGAATACTTAATATTAAAAAAAAGTATTGTTATCAATACACATTTGCTAAATATTTACTTCTGAAAAACTTCCATATACCATACCTTCCCCATTACCCTCACTGTTTATGATTTTTAAAATAAGCTTAAAAATTTCAATTTAGAACAATTTTATATCTTGCTATTATTATTTCTCTTAAAGTAAATTTATTGCCAATCATAGCTTTTATAACAAAATATTAATTCCCTTTCCCTTGCAAATAATTCATTTGATTGGACTATACATATATATATATATATATACATTTTTTCTCAATGAGTCCATGTTTCAATTTCTTGTTTATAATTTCTTTTCTTAACCACTCCAAGCCTGTAAATACAATTTACAGAATGTAGTAGCAAGTTCTGATATAAGACCCTGGATTCACTTTGGAAACCCTGGTAACATAGCGGTTAAGAGCTCAGGTGCAAACCAAAAGGTTAGCAGTTCAAATCCACCAGGTGCTCCTTGGAAACCCTATGGAGCAGTTCTCTCTGTCGTGTAGGGTTGGTAGGAGTCAGAACCCACTCGATGGCAAGGGGTTTTAGGGAATTTACTTTATGCAACATAAAAAAAAAAAAAATTTTTTTTTCAGAGAAAATATAGCCACCAATTTACATATTATTTAGGTCAACAGTTAGGTTATCAAACACTTATCATTTATTAGTCACTGTGCAGGTCATGGTGCCACGAATAGTGATGTTTATGGTCTCCAGATACCAAAAGAAAAATGAGTAGTGATGGTGAACATTTAGAAATTTATTTCATCTAATAAAAAGTAAATGTACTTTTTTTCTGATTTTTGATGCTCTACCCACTATCATGTGATGCCTATAGCCACGTTTTCTTAGCATTAGAAATATTTGTTTGTTTTTCTGTGAAAGTAATTTACAAGTGAGAACAACTTTCCTGAGGAAAGGGGTCATGTGCATCCTCTGAGGGAGGCTGAGGAATATACTGAGCATTGCATAATCCGGTATATCAGCTGATGCCTTATTGTTTTCCTTGGCAATTTTATTGCATACTGACAGAAACGAAACAAATTAAGAGAACAGTTTATTGTGATACACTCGGTGACTGTTTTTGAAAGCTGGAAGGATATATTTATTTTTACCTTTCAAATATTTTTGATATGAAAATAAAATGGCAGAAATCTTAATGAAAAGTATAATTTCTGAGATTATTTCCTTGTCTTTGGGACTCCTAATTAATTCTATAAAATATGAGAAGAAGAAAAGAATTTATTTTGTATTCTCCTATGTAATTTCCATCTATCCTATATCAGTATTTTTGAAGATTGGGTTACTTCAGAGTCTATGTCTTATTTTGTTAGAAAAAATTTTAAAAACTACCAAATTATTTTAACATTGGTCTTTACCACTTACACAAATCTAAATCCCCTTCAACGTTAAAATTTTACCATCTGTGTACTTAGCTACAGTCCCAAATTTCTCATTGGAATGACAAGATTTTGTTAATTTTAGATGAGTGGAATCACAAACATGAATTTTTGTCTAGAATGTGGGCAATTAGTTATAATATTCTAGTTTATGCTGTAGTATAACACCAGTGATTAAAAAAAACTCTATCATAAAACCACAATAGTGGATTTCTGGATCACGCTGCATGTTATCTTGGGATTTGTCCTCCCTCAGGGACACAGGCTGATGGTGCTTCCCTCATTGTGAAGCAACAGCAATTTATGGAAGGTGTAAAACCCAAAACCCAGTGCCGTCGAGTCGATTCCGACTCATAGCGACCCTATAGGACAGAGTAGAACTGCCCCATAGTTTCCGAGACGTAAAGAACATGGAATTTCACTCGCTGGCTCTTAATTCTTGCCGTGGGTTACACATGTCACTTGCACTAATATTTCACAGTCCACACCTAACTTCAAAGAAAAGGGAAGTGCAATCTAAACTTGAGCCAGGAAGGATGAAGATCAGATGACTAACCCACATTCCTAATCAAGTAGTTCACCCTTCTGGGTCCCAACTCCTGTCCAAAGGAGACAACCAAATGTCCCATTCAGTCATGGAATAAGCTCAAAGCCCAGGATCTCTTGGTGATAAGCAGTCACCAATAAGGTCCATCTTTTATCTGATGACCTGTGAATTATCTAAATTTCCCAATTATCCAAATATCCAGCATGTCTTGGTTGGATAGGGACAGGATAACAGAAATAAACACTGGTATTAAGAAAGAACGAATGAGATAGCCACAGGAATCATGAGCTCCCAGAAGTTCTGAAATTCCATTAGGCTGACATTTAAAGGCCTACTATATTTCGGATGGGGAATAGTCACTGATAAGGCCACTTTTCTGCCTCCTTGAAGTAGCTTTCTCATTTATTTTTTTATAGCATTGCCCCTGGGTCTTCTCTCTGAAATTTGCTTTTTAAAAGATTCGTATTACCTTATCTGCCGTGACGAAAAACGCAACAAAAAACCCACTGCCATTGAGTTGATTCTGACTCATAGTCACCCTATAGGACAGAGTAGAACTGCCCCATAAAGTTTCCAAGGAGCGCCTGTAGACTCGAACTGCCAAGCTTTTGGTTAGCAGCCGTAGCACTTAACCACTATGCCACCAGGGTTTCCTATCTGCCATGATAATTGTGGAATATACTCTTAGGGTTGCTAAAGAGTTTTTTCAACTAACTTTCTGCCCATGGTGATTGGAGTCTGTGATAAAGAGACAATTTGACAAATATTTACTGCCTTCTGCCGATCACATGAGGAGCACACTTCTTCACTCCATCACGAGTTAACCTAGTGATTTGATAAACTTTGCTCAATCGCATGTGGCTGAAAGTGTCTGTATACCACTTCCAAGCCTAGAGTTTCAGGGATATTATATTTTCATATTTCTCTATTGTTTCTTGCATCATCATGAGAAGAAAATGTCTCCAGTAGGTTGTCTCTTTCAAAAGCTTATTTAACTTTTCTAAGCCTAATTTCCTCATCTAAAAATCAGTTATCAGGAGAGAGATCACTAGCTATTTCAAAAGAGAGAACAGAATTCAGATAAGTACTTCAATAGGAGATGAAGGAATCAAGGAACCAAACAAGGGAAGCTGAATCAACCTAGAGACTCCCATCAGTATGTTGCTTCCAACACCCAGAAAACTGTCAAACAGCAGGACAAGATGGCTTCCAGGACCCCATGGGTGGGGCCCTCATGCAGAACCCAGAACCAAGGTGAGGACCAGCAGACAATATTTGAAACCATGGAGAGTGTGGCTATCTCATTGGAAGTGAAATCATGGCGAGCCACGGTTACTTCCAAGAACTATAGTTGAAGTGGGGAAAGAAAGAAGGAGAAATTTGCTGACTTCTGTCCTATAGCCTTTCTAATCTTCTGACAGTCTTACATTGTGATTTCCTACAAGAAATATGCTGGCAAAGGATCTTGGGAAATGTAGTTCTCTTTGGTATAGAGTCAAATATAGTCAGTGAAAGTATCTGAAAATCAAGGAGCATTACAAAACATGCTGGCTAATATGAAAAAATAAAAACCAATCATGTTGAGTCAATTACAACTCATAGCAACCCTATAGGGCAAAGTAGAACTGCCTTATAGGGTTTTCAAGGAGCAGCTGGTGGATTTGAACTGCCAACCTTTTGATAAGTGTCAGCTTTTAACCACTGCACCACCAGGACTCCAAGCTAATAATCCAAAAAATAGATCCTGTCTTATATGGTGTGTGTGAGCATCTTCATATCTAGAGATTTTTTTTTCTTAAAATCTGCTTTGTTTAATATTTTATAGCTAAACCACCTTTCCTTTTAATTAATATTTGTCTTATGCATCTTTTTGACCTTTTAAATTTCATATATTCGTTGTCTTTATATTTAAATATGCCTCCTTAAAATTTCACTCAAGTAAAATTTTGCTGAAGATAATTAAAAAATGGCTGCAGCAGTACATCAGCAGGAAACTGCCAGAAATTCAAACTGATTCAGAAAAGGATGTGGAAACTAATGGGCCACAACTACCACAGCCTCCACCAGACTGAGTCCAGCACAACTAGATGGTGCCCAGCTACCACCACCAACTGTTCTGACAAGGATCACAATAGAGGGTCCAGGACAGAACTGGAGAAAAATGCAGAACAAAACTATAACTTACAAAAAAAGACCATACTTACTGGTCTGACAGAGACTGGAGAAATCTCTAGAGTATGGCCCCTAACTGTCCTTTTAAATCAGTACTGAAGTCGCTCCTGAGGTTCACCCTTCAGCCAAAGTTTAGACACACCCATAAAACAAATCAAGACTAAATGGGCACACCAACGCAGGGGCAAGGATGAGAAGGCTGGAGGGAACAGGAAAGCTGATAATGGGGAACCCAAGTTTGACAAGGGTAGAATGTTGACATGGTGTAGGATTGGCAACCAGTGTCACAAAACAATATGTGTATTTATTGCTTAATGAGATATTAATTTGCTCTGTCATCTAAAGCACAATTAAAAAAAAAGAGAGAAAAATCAAAATATCCACCTGATAGCATTTGGGAATTACTATTATTTCCATCATTGCTATCACATAATAACAAAGACCTGTGCATTGTTAATTATAATTACAACGTTTATTGTGCACTGTCAGGAACAGTACCAAGTACTTCTCATACATTGTTCATTCCATGCCCGTATTAACCCCATGAAGTAGGTGCTATTATCACATCCAGAGTCCTGTGGATAGTAATGGGTAGGAATGTAAACCTAGGTTGAAATTCTTAACCACTGTTACATTAACTTCAGTTCTACTTCTGGCCACGGTGGTTCTGTTTTTGTATATTAATTGATTAAATGTATTGAGGAAGACTGACTGAGACTATAAACCCAGAGAGATAAATTTGAATATGTAAGTATATAGCCAATGGAAGGATTTCAAAGGATAATGGAATCAGGGTATCATAATGAAGAAAGATCTGGATCATTAGGATGGCAGACCAAAGAGTAAGAAACACTAACTCTTCAGATGAACTATGTGAGCACTACCCAACTGACACAATGGTAAGTTCCATCACTTGTCTTGTCAAAGAAGATATGACATACTGAAGCCATTTACAGCTGTATTTCTGTATGACTTGATTCTGATCCATTGGGCAGACAACCATGTATAATGACTCTGATCTACAAGAAACATGTGCTCTGTGTACTAGGCTTTGGGTACATAGATATATGTTCCCTTTCTTTTCTTTTTTTTTAAAATAAGTTGTGGTTAAATAAATATTAAAATATTAAAAAATCCTGTTTTAAAAGAAAAAAAAATAAAGAAAATGACATGGAAGGAGGGATATAATTGCTGATGTCCGGTGGATCTTGGCTAAAAGCTGAGAATACCAGAAAGATGTTTATTGTTATTGTTATTAGGTGCAGTGGAGTTGCTTCCGACTCATAGCGATCCTATGTACCACAGAAAGAAACATTGTCCGGTCCCGTGCCATACTTACAATCGTTGTTATGCTTGAGCCCATAGTTGCAGACACTGTGTCAATCCATCTCATTGAGGGTCTTCCTCTTTTAAAAGCTGACCCTGTACTTTACCAGGCAAGATGTCCTTCTCCAGGGACTGATCTCTTCTGACATCACGGCCAAATTATGTAAGATGCAGTATCACCATCCTGGCTTCTAAGGAGCATTCTGGCTGTACTACTTCCAAGACAGATTTGTTTGTTCTTTTGGTATATTAAATATTCTTTGCCAACACCACAATTCAAAGGCATCAATTCTTCTTCAGTCTTCCTTATTCATTGTCCATCTTTCACATGCATATGAGGCAATTGAAAATACCACTAATGCTTGGAACCTGAAATATACGAAGTATGAATCTAGGAAAATTGGAAATCTTCAAGAACGAAATGGAACACTTAAGCATCGATATCCTAGGCATTAGTGAGCTGAAATGGACTGGTATTGGCCATTTTGAATCGGACAATACATAGCCTACTATGACGGAAATGACAACTTGAAGAGGAATGGTGTTACATTTATCGTCAAAAAGAACAATTCGAGGTCTATCCTGAAGTACAGTGCTGTCAGTGATAGAATAATATCCATAGGCCTATAAGGAAGACCAGTTAATACAACTATCATTCAAATTTAGGCAGTAACCACTAAGAACAAAGTTGAAGAAATTGAAGATTTTTTTCAGCTTCTGTAGTCTGAAATTGATTGAACGTGCAATCAGGATGCATTGGTAATTACTGGTGATTGGAATGTGAAAGTTGGAAACAAAGAAGAACAATTGGTAGTTGGAAAATATGGCCTTGGTGATAGAAACAATGCCAGAGATTGAATGATAGAGTTTTGCGAGACCAATGACTTCTTCATTGCAAATACCTTTTTTCACCAACATAAACGGTGACTATGCACATGGACCTCGCCAGATGGAATACACAGAAATCAAAATGACTACATCTATGGAAAGAGACAAAGGAAAAGCTCAATATCATTAGTCAGAACAAGGCCAGGGGCTGACTGTGGAACAGAAAGATTTTTATCTGTGTTGATTATTGACTATTCAAAGGCATTTGACTGAGTGGATCATAACAAATTTTGGATAACATTGCAAAGAGTGGGAATTCCAGGACACTTAATTTTGCTCATGCAGATTCTCTACATACACCAAGAGGCAGTAATTGGAACACAACAATGGGACACTGCTTAGTTTGAAATCAGAAAAGATGTGCATCAGGATTGTATCCTTTCACCATACTTATTCAATCTGTATGCTGAGCAAATGATCTGAGATGGACTATATGAAGAAGGCAGCATCAGGATTAGAAAAAAACTCATTAACAACCTGCAATATGCAGAACACACAGCCTTGCCTGTTGAAAGTGAAGAGGACTTGAAGCACTTGCTGATGAAGATCAAAGACTACAGCCTTCAGTATGACTTACACCTCAAAATAAACAAAAATCCTCACAACTGGACCAGTAACCAACATCGTGATAAATGGAGAAAATACTGCCATTGTCAAGGATTTAATTTGACTTTGATCTACAATTAATTCCAATGGAAGCAGCAGTCAAAAAATCAAAGGACGTATTGCATTTGGCAAATTGGCTGCAAAAGCCCTCTTTAAAGTGTTAAAAAGCAAAAATGTCGCTTTGAGGACTAAGATGCACCTGACCCAAGCCATTGTATTTTCAGTTGCCTCTTATGCATGTGAAAGATGGACAATAGTAAGGAAGACCAAAGAAGAATCGATGCCTTAGGATCATGGTGTTGGTGGAAAATATTGAACATAAAATGGACTGTCAAAAGAATGATCAAATTTGTCTTGGAAGAATTACAGCAAGAATGCTCCTTAGTAGCAAGGATGGCGAGATTTTGTCCCACGTAATTTGGACATATTATGAGGAGGAACCAGTCCCTGGAGAAGGACATCATGCTTGGTGAAGTAGAGGGTCAGCAAAAATGATGGATTAACACAGTGGCAGGAATAATGGGCTCAAACATAGAGGTGATAGTTAGGTTGGGGCGAAATGGGGCAGTGTTTCATTATGATGCACAGAGGGTCGCTCTGAGTAGGAACCGACATGAAAGAACCTAAGAACAACAATTTAAAATACGAAAAGGTTTTCTCCAGTCTAGATTCTTTGCTTGGAACATTTAATCTATTTACATTTGCTGAAAAACTTATGTTTTTCAGCTTATTAGTGTTTTTATTTTAAATTAAAAAAAAAGTATATTATTCAATGTAGTGATTTTTAGTTACCTATCTTCTCCGTGTCTCCCCTTCATGTCATTCTTGTCTTCTTTGGATTGATTATTTTTTGCATTTCACGATTTCTTTGTATCATTTAAGACAATATGCACTTTACTTCTTTATGTTTAGTGATAATCTAGGACAATGTACCATACACTTAATTAATCAAAAACTAATTTTATTACAACTTCATCTACTCAAACAATAAAAGGTATTATATATTTTAACTCATATCTTCACAGCTATTGCTGTCTAACAAAACACCACAAAACTTGGCAGTTTAAAACAATAAGTTATTATCTCCCCAGGATTCTGGGTCGAGTGGGTTGGTTCCCTGCTGGAATGTCTGTTTTGAAGTTGCAATCAGATACTGGCTGGAGTCATCTGAAAACCTATTGGGCTGGATGTCCAAGAATACTTCTTCACTCCCATGTCTAGTACCGCAATGCTGCTCCATGGGACCTCTCTCTCCAGCAGACAGTTATGGGCTTTTTATGTGACCTACAAGTTCTTGACTGAGTTCTCAGCCACTCTACTTGGTGCCATTCACTGAGAAAGAATTTTCTGCAGATCTCCTGGACCTACTTGAGGAGCTGGGAGGTTAATTTCTAGCTAACTCAGACAGAATTGTGTTGTCCCTTACATTTCCTGGTTTATTCAGAGTTCTTCTGAATCCTCACCTTTAGGGGCCTTGTAGTTTATCTCCTGTTGTCCATGAAACACAGAGCCATGAAAGTTGATATGGCATTGTTTTTTTTATTTCCTTTGACCAATACTCTGGTAAAGAAGCTACTTCCTTCTGCCTTATTTTTCTAATTACTGTTTTTATTTGTGTATGTGTGTGTCTGTGGTATATATATGTAGTTCTTTAATGCATGAAAGAAAAACTTAGATCCACATACCTATAATCTGTTTCCAA
Organism: Loxodonta africana; assembly: GCF_030014295.1. NCBI lineage: Eukaryota > Metazoa > Chordata > Mammalia > Proboscidea > Elephantidae > Loxodonta > Loxodonta africana. Next base: position 9,740 of record NW_026974930.1, on the reverse strand, counting down.
GTCTGTCTATCTATCTATTCAACTAGCTCTGTGTGTTGGTTATGATACCTCATCTGCCATGTTTCCAGGCACTGAAGTCTCTGTCATGTTCTTTTCACATTACTAACTTAAATCTAATCTTGATTGTATATATTTTTTTAATTTTAGGAATGCTGTTTTTATGGACAGAATAGCTGTATATCAGAGAAGCTAACTTACCCAAGGTACATGTTCTTAGTTGACTGATCCCAGATGGCAACCCCTGGCCTTCTCACAGAAAAATCTAAGTGGTTTTTCCTCAACCACATTGTTTTTGATTTTTCACTTCTAGAACATCTTAAAACTTTAATCAAAGCCAAAGTGGTAAGACTTCTCTGTAATATAAAATAATTCTAAACAGATAATAATATTATTTTCAGAACAATGGTTCCAGATTATATGAAGTAGGGAAAGAGAATTATAACCCCTTTTATTCAAATGTAGTTGATATCTTTATTATGGGTTTTAGGTAACACATATATTCCCCTAAGCACTATTCCAGTGTGTGTGTGTGTGCATCCACAAAGCACAGCAGTTTAAAACAATTATTTATTTTGCAAATGAATTTGCAATTTCAGCAGGTTTCATCAGGGACAGCTCATCGCTACTCCATGCAACATCAGTGGAAGTGGCTCAACTGGGAGCTGAAAGATACACTTGCATGATGTGCCACCAAGGACTGAAAAAAATGGCTTTGGATTTGGCTGGGCTCTCAGCTGGGGATGTGCACCAGAAGTCTTGGTTTCTCTCTTTGTCACAGCATGGGGATTATATAATTGCACTAACACAATTACTCTTAAGACACTTCTTAAAATAGGGAATGGGGCGGCATACAGTCACTTAAAATTCTGGTAGAAATTGTTGCCAGCTCCTTAATTAAGATTCAGTGTGATTCTCTGGGAATTATTCTACATGATTTTTGCCTCTGCTTTCTGAGTCACCCTTGCTCTACCATAAGAAAACTGAGTAGTCACCTCAGTCAGCTTACTCCTTAGACCAAACTAGTGATATTTCTGTCAGAAAAACATGCTTGCAAACACTGCGAGTTTTCCATGAATCTTACTGGAATTTACTCCATTAGACAAAACCCACAACTACGAACCTTGGGCTTCCTATGACTCTGCTGCACTACAGTGCCCTAAAACATTTTAGTAGTCCTATTTATTTTTAACTAAAGAGAATCTACAAGACTCTCAAGATTTATGGAAGGTCTTTTGTCTGTATGTTTATTTAAGGTACTGTGTCTTAAATCGTCCTGAAGCCTTAATAAATGATTTTAGAGTCACAACTTGTGTTGGATCTTTGGCCTGAGGCCCTTTCTTAATTTGAGACTTCTTTGCTGAGAGAAAGTTTTATTTTTGAATCCACTGTGTACTGACTCCTTTGTACACAATACATTTTTTTCTTCAGCTCATCTCTCTACTCTTAGGTTTTAACATAGGTCATGAAAAGCCAATTAGCATTTTTATATTCTGTCTGGAAGTTTCTTTAACAAATTTTCCCACAGCAACATTTTGCAAATATTTCTTGATACCTTCTTACGTATTTTATGTTTGATGGTCACATTGGGTCCTTATTTCATTTGAATTTAGTTTATCTTCATTATGTGATTTAGGATCTACGTTTTGTTTTCAAAAGGTATTATCCCCATCAAAATTAATGATTTACATTATTTATCAAAAAATACAAATTATACACGTATCATATGCTATTTAGAAACTCAATCACTCATACTTATTGCCAAAGCCCTAATTTCAGAGCAAAAACACCACTGCAAGTTATGACAGGAGGACAAATATAATTTTTAATTAGTTTACCATATATAAAAATAATCATAATAAATTTACCATAATAAAAACAATGCAGCCAGATTGGCAAAGTAAGAGCAAAATAACTTGATACAACACAAAAGAAGAATTTAAATGGGATGAACAAAATAGCAAAACAATATTTTGGAAACGTAACCTGTATCCAGTTTGGTTGCTGCCCTTTTGGCAAATTATGCTCAGCATTGATATCACATAAAATGTTTTTCCAGCCACCTCCTCAAGGCCCCCTTGACTTCTTTATTTCTCACACTGTATATAAGGGGGTTCAAGACAGGTGTGAAGATGGTATAAAACACTGAGACCACCTTATCGTGGTCCTCTGAACCATTAGATTTGGGCCTCATGTAGATGAACATGATGGTGCCATAGAAGAGTCCCACAACCGCCAGGTGAGAGGAGCAGGTCTTAAAGGCTTTTTTCCCAGCTCCAGCTGACCGCATGCAGAGCACTGCAGCCAGGATAAGGCTGTATGAGGCCAAAATGAGAGACAAAGGGATCAAGAGCATCAGAATGCAGCAGACATACATGAAAAACTCAAAAATCGTGGTGTGAGCACAGGCAAGGTGTACCAATGATGGTGCTTCACAAAAAAACTGATTGATTTCCTGTGAGTGACAGTAAGGGAAGCTCAAAGTAGCACCGGCCTGCATCAGCCCATCAATCCCTCCCAGGAGCCAGGAACCTGATGTCGTGAGTAAACAGAGCTTCCGACTCATGAGAATGGGGTAGCGCAGTGGGTGACATATGGCCACATAGCAGTCATAGGACATGGCCGTTAAGAGGAAGCATTCACTCCCTCCCAGAGTGAGAAGCAGGAAGATCTGGACTCCACAGCCAGTGGGAGAGATAGACCTAGTGTCCATCAGGTAGTTGGCTGCCATTTTGGGAAGGATGGTGGAGACCAGCATCATGTCCATGAAAGAAAGCTGGCTAAGCAGGAAGTACATGGGCATGTGGAGTTGAGGGTGCACATGAATGAGAATGATCATAAGGGCGTTGCCCATCAGTGAGGTGATGAAGATCACAAGCACCATGGCAAACAGGAATAGGTGGATCTGTGTGTGGTTAAAGAGCCCTAGAAGAATGAAGTTTATTCCTGTGGTACCGTTTGCATTGACCATGGCTCTACTGGTGCCTGAAAGACGTAAGACTGATGCAGAAATGAGATTTGTTTAAAAGGAAGCTTGTGCATATCTTTATGAAAACTTGATCAAATGACTTGGGAAATCTCAGACTTGGAGGGCTAATTACTACTTTAATCTTTCACTTACAAACAAGATTTTTGTCATAGCATACTACTATCCATCTCTGCTGTTACTATACATTATTTTCTATTCACACAAAATTAGATAACACATACATATACAGTGGTACAAATTATACCTCTGTTGTTTTTTAATAATTTGTCAGTATGCAACACGTAATTTACTCATGGTGTTAAGAAATATTACTTATGCAATCCGAGTTCTTTATACTTTTGGTATTTCTATATTGAAGGAAATTCAGATTCATGCTCTTTAGTAGGTATTGAGGTGATATGCCTATAGTTATTACTTTTGCATGTATTTTAGATATTTGCTTAATGTATTCTCACTTGATTTTCTTCAATATAAAGACAAATTAAAATTTCAAAATTTCAAAAAAATTACAACCAAAGAACTAAGTTTGATGGGGAAAAAACAAAAGCAAAAATTCTCTATTCCACACTTACATGCAGCCTGTGCTCTAAACACACTAGGCTTTCAGCTGCCACAGATTCTACTGTACCCATCACCACATCATTTATATTATCACGACTTGCATTCCGGATCATGGTGCCTACATCTCGTTAAGTTTAGAACCCCCTCAACATTTAAACTTTTATGTATTATGTTCTCAAACAATGCTGCTGATTTTAATTTAATATATCCATTCTAAGGGAGCCCTGGTAGCACAGTGGTTAAGCTTTTGGCACTAGCCAAAAGGTTGGCAGTTCAAACTCATCACCCACCCCTTGGAAACTCAATGGGGCAGGTCTATGCTGTCCTATAGGGTCAGAATTGACTTGACAGCACAGGTGTTTTGGTTTTATCCATTCAAAAAAAGTTAATAATTTCATAAATGAACATAATTCGTATTTTATGCAATTTTCATATAAATTTGGACATCAATAATCTTATACTTTTAAAAGTAGAAGACAAAAACTAATCCATTAATTATGACTTATCCAAATGATATTCTCATATAATGCACCTGAGGTCCAACATCTCCCACAGGTAAAATATACAGGTACTCATTCACTTTCAGAATAGCTTCTCTTTTCACTAGAATCTACAACTTCCATTTCTTTTACGTCAAAGTATTTTTGGTGGTAGAAATGGATGCACATGTAAATGGATTCACCTATTATACTTAGGTGAGTGGTGTCTTTTGCTCACAAATTCATATTGTCAAAGAGAGCTGTGAATTCAGGATTACCAACAGTATTATGTTTGGACTTCATTCATAATCTGTGGTATAGTAAATCCTTTTTTAGTTTTTCTGTAACTTATTTGGAAAACATTGCAAATGTTGTGAATGGTCTATGATCTTCAGACCTTTAATACATATTAGAATTTTTTGATTCTTAGTATATACCAACAATGACTTTCATATCATTAAAATATGTAGATGTTCCATTTTTCAAAATTGATATAAATATGCTATAATATTGAGCATATCATTCTTTTATGCTTTGTTCCCTCAAATATATATATTTTGAGTGAAATATATATATATTCAGTTTAATATATTGTTAACTACTGCCAAATTTTATTGCATCATATATATGCAATTTATATATATATAAATATACATGTATATATATAATGTTTATTTAAGAATACTTAGCTTCTTTCCAATCTTTTGTTAGTATAACCCATATCCTTGTGCATGTGGCGATATTTTCTCAATATTTTACTAGAATATTTTGGGTTTAAGATAATTGCATCTCCACCTTTTATACTCCAGTCAACTGTCAATTTGTGTGATAATTCCTCCACATATTTTACTGTTAGATGCGATAATTAACAGCAATCATGTAAGTGTGAAAATAAATTTAAATTGCATGTCACTTAAGTTACATGGCAGAAACACTTTTAATCTATTCATCGACCTCTTGGATTTCTTCTGCAAACTGTGAATATCTCTTATTCATGGTTTCTAGATTGTTTGGCTTTTTCTTAATAATTGAAAGAATTTCCCATGTATTTTGTAATTTATATATTTAATTATATATATAATTTATATACCTTTATAACTTGTTATTTATATGCATTGTGAATATCTCCTCCAGTTGATTTTATATATTTGACATTTTTGTTATTTTGGACTGAAGTTTTGCATTTTATATTACATATATTTGGGATACTTACATGATATTAATAATTTAATATTAATGTTCTGCATTTCATTAATAGGCTACCATTTTAAACAATTTCAGTGTTATTTGGATCAAACAGCTTGTTATTGGTATATAAGTTGTTTGAATCTGTGATCATTGTTGATTTAATATTACATTGTACTGTCTTTGCATGCATGAATATTAAACATATTAAACTCACAAAATGTATTGCTATAGTTCATCTTTTAATTTGTAGTCTCTGATTTTTTTTAAACAAAATAGGGATAATCAGTGTTCTTAAAGGCCATTAAAACATAGGTGTAAAGTAGTCTGTGTCTGTAGACTTTTTTTTTAAAATAATGTATTCACTTTCCTATTAGTTTCAGGTAAGCTGTGTTTTCCTATTACTTTTTAAATTCATATGACTTTCTATTTTTAAGGAAACATTTTCCTTTCCTAGTCTATTTTCTTTGTTAGCATTTCTTACTGCATTGGGTGGATGGACAGGTCTGTGTCTCTGGCTGCCGCTGAACTGGAGGTCCTGACACGCAAAGTTCATTCACTTAAGCCTGCCCTGGGTCAGGGCACACTGGGTATAGACATACGAGTTACGAGTTGCTTAAATAACATGAAGACTAGGAGTCAGAACTCTAAAGACCTGTCCATATTTTGTTCACAAATATGTGTGCTATTTGGGGAAGGTCACTTACTTTCCTATGAGCCACTCTCCTTGTTTCTAGACTGGGAAAATTCGCAGACTTTGGTAGACAGCTGTACTGGAGCACTGGTTTCATTTGTTTCCATCGGGGCTCATTCTCTGCTTTGGCGATTTGATAACCACCTGCTAAGGCCCTGAGCTTAAGGGCAGCTTTCCAATGTTTCTCAGATGCCAAGATTCAATGAATATGATTTTGATAGTCTTCTGTAGATTTAAATTTAAGATGAAATTATTTTAAACTAACAGTATTTGAATATATTATCATATCAGGCATTCTATTCGCTGGACAAACAGTTCATATAATGTGAAATATATGTATATTTCACATTTAATCAGCAAGAATTATGAAGTTCAGAAAAGTTACATGACTAATCTAATAATAAACATTTAAACTGGTAGCTGCATTCATCTGAAGGTTGTCTGAACATAGAAGTACATATTTAATGGCCAGGTTTCTGGAGTTTGAATACCCATGCCACTGTTTAGTAGTTGGATAAATTTGAGCAATATGCTTAAACCTCAGTTTCATTATGTGCAAAATGAGATGACATAATAGTATCTACTATAGGATTATTTGATAATTACAAAATAAAATGTATATAAGTACATTGGAGAATGCATGCACAAGAAGATAGCCCTATAAAGTTATTGATTATTATCATTATTATATTGTTATTGGTCTTCCATAGATGTTTCCTACCAAAATATTTTGGAAGAAAAATTAGTATTTTCCCATAATTCACATGTAATGTAATGTTACTTATTTCATATCAAAGAACAAAAATATCATTACATATCAGTCTTCATTTTTCAGCTTAAGTGACATGTTTTCTGTGTTCCTTTAGATTTTTCTGTCTGTCCTCTGTCTGTCTACCTTCTATGAATTTATTTCGAACATAGAGGAAACATTCATGACCATGGTAAATTTAATTATTCCAAGGCTATTAGGTTACTTGATTATTAATTTTACAAAGTGCTCTCATGCCTTTAATATTCAATGTTATAAGAATTGTAATAGATATCATGAAACTTGTCACAAATTCAATGTCTCAAAATTCAATCAAATTTTTTTAAAATAGTAGGTAAAAAGAGAAAATATTATCTGTATTTCACATCAGAAAGGCAGTTGTTCCCAAGTGATTTCAATTCTGTGTAATTCCACACTACCAAAGTAGAAGAGGGATATGCAGGTCAGATAAATTTCTAGTTGTCTATAATATTTCTGTACAATTTAAAACAGGATAAAAAAGTGTTCCATTTATTTTCTAGTTGTCCGTCCTATAGGGTCACTATGAGTCGGAATCGACTCGAGGGCATTGGGTTTTTGTATAAAGTGGGTAATTGCAGAAAGCTCAGGTTACTTTTAGATTCATTGTCACATTTTTCTGTCTACCTCAATGTGGTGTTCCCAGAATTAGCAAAGCTTCCCCTTTCTCAAAGTTACACTCTGTGTTACACACCCATCTGTCCAATATTCTGGCCTGGCACTAACATGTTCATTCCTTCAATTCAATCCAAAACAATTCCAAGCCAAAATGACTCTTATTTCACATCTGCATGATATAGATGGAGTAACTCAGACATAACAAGGATTTTTATAACTGTAGCAAACAATATCCCAAGTACTGTGTTAACCCTGGATATGCATTGCCTCATGCAATGTCACAACAATTAAATGAGGTAAACTGTCACTGTTTCAGATTTGCAGATGAAGGACTGGAGGGTTAGATTAATTTATTTTTCCCTGGTCTCAAAAGTAGGAAGCATGGGTCCAAAATCCTGGTCATGAAAGTAAACTCCCCACAGTTATTTTGGGCTTGCCAGCCAGTTTTTTGTTCCAATTATTATCTTAATAGTGACAAAACTTTTTGAATAAAGCAAACAACATAAATGAAGAATGGACCCTCAAACACATCGCTGTTGTTAGATGCCATTAAGTCACCTAACACACGGCTACCCCGGGCAAAATGCTGCCCAGTCCTGCGCCATTCCCATAATCGGTTGTTGATCGGACTATTGCCATCCATCGGGTTCACTTTGGCTGACTTTTCAGAAGTGGATCGCTAGCCTTTTCTTCCTACTGCATCTCAGTCTGGGAAATCTGCTGGAGCTCACTGGAGCAGCTGTGAGTTCTGTGAAGTTAGGCACCTCTCTTATAAACTGTGTGTCTCAGGTTAGTGTATTTAAAATGGGTAACTGTCTTACTTTGTAAAAATGAAAAAAGACAATGCATGTAGAATGTTTAATTAAATTATTTATATTTAGTATGTTATCAAACATAAGTTTTATCTCTACACAAACTTTTCCCTAAAGAGAAATTCATGAATAGAGAATTTAATAGAATCAGATATATGCATCCATTTACCTTAGAGTCAGAGTATTAACTAAGACTCAACTTTCCTAAAAGCTTAGTACAGATCGCCCCCGATTTAAGACATATTTGAGTTACAACGAACTGCCCTATGACTATCCTTTTTTTTATCTTTGTACGTCTTATTGTTAGTAATATGTACTACATATAACGTTGTAGCACGTAATTTGTTGATGTTATCATTCTCATGCCAATCCCAAAGACAAATAAAGATTGGATTTATAAAGATATTGATAATAGGAGGCAAAAATAATGAATATTTAAAAAAAATTAGATATTCTACTTATATCAGAACTGACTTATGACTGAGTCTTCAGGATGGAACCCTGTCTTACACTGGAAAATACCTGTAATATTATTTTCATAATTACAATTTGATAAAAATACATTAGTGCAATGTAAGTATGAAAGAATGTTCTTTCTCACTGGAAATTAATACATAGTTTAAACCAAATTTTTATAATTTCCATGCATTCAAACATTATGCACTCAATGTTTCTTTATGATATGCATTACCGGTAGGAATGCAATGAAGATTAATCTCAGGGTAAAAGTGAAAATCCTTTATTAGTCAATTTGGCAATACGGAGTGAGAGCCAGAGAGCTAGTGTTGTCCCTTGAAGTATTGCCATATGTTGTGGATATCATTCTAAAATATGACTAAGAAAGAAGGGATGGGAGGAGACCCTGTAAACACAAAGGGCTTATTTTGCAAGGTTTTCCACAATGTGCATCCTGAACTATTATAGAACTAATAAATTTCACATGGAACACAATATAACAGCTGGAACACTCTTAGATATCATGCTAATTGTATAAACAATATTTTTCAAATTGTAAAAAATGTATATGGAAGAATATAAAAGGAATGGTTATGATGTTATCAAGTGCAATCCAGGTGCTTTAATTTCTGTGCTTTCCAAATAGTATGATTGTGATATAGTTTTTTAAATTACAGAAATTAAGTGGGCCACAGTGAAAGCATTAGCGCATACCATCCCCGGTTGTAAGCACTCAGTCTAGGAGTCGTAGCACTAACCTGCATCAGAGGAGCCACCGTGCAGGAGGTGTGGAATACTCTAAGCCTCTGGTTCCCAGATCGCTGTTCGGATCCCCACCAATGCCTCTGTTGCCGGTATAAAATACAAGGCACCTGGCTAAAGCCTTAGGGATTCCTGAGCTTCAGGCTGCAGAAATGCCCATGGGAAAACATTCGGAAGAATACAGATGACCACATACTCTCCTCATTTACTACCTCCATACAGGATTATTTTAAAATCTCAGGATATTTCATCTCTGAAGAAAATGGCCTGTTTTATCAACCTGCTAAAGTCAGGATGTGATTATTTTGAATTTGATGCTTGCCTTATAATATTATTAGTATTAAATGAGTTACGATGCATAAAGCACTTAACTCATGCCTGGAAAATACACTTAGTCCAT